>NC_051088.1:3957163-4174663 GCF_901709675.1 Syngnathus acus | reverse complement strand
GCCAACATTAAGAAAATGACCAAGTTTGACTTCTTGAATCCTATGCTTGTGCTCATTGGTAAGTTCGAAGTGTTTCTCTCTGCCATCCTCGTGGGTCGTTATTTTTATTCGCAATTCTTTCCATTCTGACCAGTTCTCTTTCCGTTCCTGCGGCCACTGTTGGAGAAGATGGACGTGACTTTCTTCCCCGCCGACGTGTTGACTTTCTTCTATAATTTCCTACAGACCATCAAAGCTGATCGGAACAAAAAAAGTGACAAAGTAATAATTTAGTCAAGACACGGTCATTTTATATTTACTTTATACCATATTTAGGACTCACATTCTTGCCCTAAAACAAATTAACCAAAGAAAAATGCTTGTTTTGTCTTCTTTCCTGACAGAACCGAGTAGATTTTATGCAGCTTATGGTGGACTCTCAGAGTTCAGGATCCAGCAAAGAAAATGCTAACAACCAAAAAGGTAGGTGCAAAAAGTTACGAGAGAGATATACAGCACATACATTGAAACAGTCATCTCCAACTATCGATCCTCGGTCTTCTAAAATTTCTTGCGCACTCCTAAATATTGTCGTAAGGCATTTTTAGAACATTCTATAAGTAACCAAAACAAGCTAAAGACCCACAGGAGCCTCCAATAGGACATCTTATTTCCATCTCGTTATTTGATCATCTTCCATTTGTGTCGCAGGTCTGACTGATCATGAAATCCTCTCTCAGGCCATGATCTTCATTTTTGCCGGTTATGAAACAAGCAGCAGCTCACTGTGTTTCCTAGCTTACAACCTAGCAACTCACCCCCACATCCAGAAGGCCTTACAAGAGGAGATTGATGAAACATTTCCAGACAAGGTCACTTTTCAAACTTGTCTGTCGTTTGTCATCAGCCAGTTTTGTGTCCCACAACTGCACGTGACATCGATGCAGGTTCGACCGCGCTACGAGGACCTGATGCAGATGGAATACCTGGATATGGTGATGAACGAGTCATCGAGGCTGTACCCTATCGCGAATCGATTGGAAAGGGTAGCGAAGGCGTCCGTGGAAGTCAACGGTGTGACAATTCCGAAGGAAACCGTTATCATGGTACCCGTTTACGCTCTACACCGTGACCCTTCTTTGTGGCCTGAACCGGAGGCTTTCAAACCTGAAAGGTACGAGAATGAAGGGCAAGGGAGGGCAATTGGCAATTGGCCTGGATGGGTATTTGTTATGTTCTTTGTTTTAGGTTTAGCAAAGAGAACAAAGACAGTATAGATCCGTACGCCTTCTTGCCATTTGGAGCAGGGCCAAGGAATTGCATTGGAATGCGATTTGCTCTCCTGATGATGAAGTTGGCCTTGGTGGAGATCTTGCAGCACTTCAGCTTTGTCCCCTGCAAGGAAACAGACGTGAGTCAACAATTTCAGTCGTTTTGAAGCTGTAATGGGTTTTTGATTTTTTTTAAATTCTCTTAGATTCCGATGGAGTTGTCAATAGATGGATTTACATCACCCAAGAATCCTATCAAAGTGAAACTTGTGCCAAGAGCGGCCAGAGCGGATTGTACTGCAAGAGAAATCTGATTCTCTCTCTCTCTCTCTCTCTCTCTCTCTCTCTCTCTCTCTCTCTCTCTCTCTCTCTCTCTCTCTCTCTCTCTCTCTCTCTCTCACATATCCCAGCGGGCAAACTCCACACAGGGAGTTTTTATTTTTAATTTTAAAGTAATTCACGAAATTGTCTGTATTGCAATGGCTCACGAGTATTTTTTGTTACGATCACATTTATTTTATAATAGGATATTTTAAAAATTATGTATATAAAAATGAAATTGCAATTAAAAATAATTTTACACAAGTTAAATAAATTTAAAAAAGAATTGTAACCAAACTGTTCTAAATGAATACGTACAACTGTTTTGTACTTGTAAAAATATATCCAATTCTTTGGATATAAAAGTCTAAACCACTGTACCATCATTCTGCCTTTAGAGGGAGACCTTGTGCCACATTTTCAAAACGATTGTTCGAGTACTTGAGGAACAATTAAGGCTTATGATCTGAGTCAGTATTCATAAAGCTTTTGTCACTTCCAACTTAATAAACTCCACGAAATTGTTGGAGTTGGATTTATATGAAATATAATGTCCCTAAGTACTAATGTTACAACACTAAGCATAACTGCATGATGGAATCTACTACAAACACCATCCGTTTCGATTGAAACCATCACTGAGGTATTAATTCATGTGAAAATGATGTTGTAATTGACGTAATTTAGCCAAATGCCAAAATTAGCGCAAATGTAAACCGCCGATTTAGCAGGTGGGCTTCATATTTTGTTCTTCTTTTCTTGTAAAAATCTATTTCTTGTTGAATCGATAATTTCATTAATTGAAAGTTAAATAGTGTCTGTGGATACTTGAGGAATTATCGCGATTATTACGTGCATCATTTTTATTCAAGTTGTGTATTTGTGTCGAACGATGTATAGTCCGATAAACCATTGAAATGGATGTAAACACTGGGTGGGTGCCAGACTCACTCATGGTGCGAAACAAAGAGCTTTATCCCACTAAAACGGGTACGCCTTAATCCCGCCCCCTTAACGAAGAGCGTGACCGCCATTGGCCAGAGTATGAAAAAGCATGGCTGCTATTGGCTGCGAGCGTTGAGTCGTTGCCCGTGTGTTGTTTGGTTTTGGAGTAGGAGCGCCTTTTGACAGCGGACTGCTCCGAGCCAAACGTTTCAGCAGCAACAATTTCTGGGTTTGTGGAATATTGACGCGTGGGAGACGAGGGTTTATGAAGGTATGAATAACATTGATGTGGTTTTTTTTTTTTTTAATGTTTGCCATTTCTTATGACTAATTTCCTTGAACAAGGAAGGTGGGTTATCTGACCTGCGCTGAGTGAATTTTATTGATGGTTGGAGTGCAACTACTCGGTATTTGTCTTAATAAAAACTGCAATTCCGAACAGTTGTTTTTCATGTTTATGGAATAAGCAGCAAGGAGATATGAATGATCTTGTAATCATTGTTCGCTCTAATTTTATTTTCCTGATGAGTTTCATATATTAAAGTGAATGGTGCGTCCATGAAAAAGAATTGCAGTTGCCCCTGTGAGGCAAGTGCTAGTAGCGAATCATTTGCTGCTCCTGAGTAACCGTAATAATCATTTATTGCTCTGAACGCACCCTGGAAAGGATGTCGTCTTGCCTTCCATGATGTCTGCTCTAACGATGGAAAAAAATGCTACAAGCATATGGGACATCTTTTGCAGATTTATCAGAGCTGATTCTTGAATCCTTGCAAGCTTTGGAGTGGGATTCCAATTTGCTCTTGAGTGTTGACTCCTATGGTGCGGGCATCCCTGGAATGTTGGAATGGTTCTTCATTGAAGTTGAGCTACAAGGATCAGGTAACAAGGCAAAAGTGGTCCACGTTGACGAGAGCCTCCCCAAATAAACAGCAAGAAAGTAACAAGTGGTTAATACTGTTGGCCATGAGGGGCCTGGAACAAGTTTATGTTACAATTGTGTAAAATACCTGAGCGATTCTTCACGCAAAAACCTTCAAAAATCTTGCTGCAAATAGTTTGACTTGGCATTTCAGTCAGTTGAGCCACAGGATAAACCGAGGAATTTGAGAGACAACACTCAAGTGTACTCACTTTACAGACTCTCCAGACAGCGAGGAGACACTTTGAAGCATAAACATTAGTGAGACACTGTGAAATCAAGTGTGGAAAGTGAAGCAGCTGCAATAAACGCGAGTATTATTTCTAAATTGAGATCCAGAATTTCTTCTCGTTGCAACATTAATTACAACGTAATCATTTGTAATTTTATGCAAATTCATAAAATTGTAACAGTCTGAAGTTTTTAAATGACTTTTTTAATGCCAAATACAGCATCAAAGTAGAATTATAATTTGATCAAATTGATGTATGTGTCATTAACGTGATTCTCAAAAATGTTTTGATTATTTCTAAATTCAGAATCAAAATCTAATGGGAACATATGAGGATGAATCATATCAATCATAAATCAGAACAACAAGTGAGAAGAAAAATTCCATTTGTCGGTCCATCCATCCCTCCCTCCATCATCCCTCCCTCGCTCCCTCCCTCCCTCCCTCCCTCCATCCATCCCTCCATCCATCCCTCCATCCATCCATCCATCCATCCATCCATCCATCCATCCATCCATCCATCCATCCATCCATCCATACCTGTAATTATGATTTTAATTTTTCAATTCCTTTGATGTGCTTTTTTGCCAGTTGCGCATTGTAGCAAATGACAGACTCTTACTCGTGTGTTGCTACGTAATTACAATGAGAGGGATGTGGATGAAACCGTTCTAAGGGTGGCTTGTAGTTACAAAGACAAATGACATCAGTGGCGCATTCTAATGTCAAGGCAACAATGTGCGGCGAATCTTACATTGAACCACTCAACATGCCCTTAAGTTCCCAGAATGCCTGACACGTTGCATGAGCTCCAATCTAAGCAGCCTGTCCATTATTACAATAATTATTTATCGAATTGCAAACCTCCTTCTTGAAATCTACTCAAGTTTTTTTTTCCACAAGAGTAGCCATAGCAGTATATTTTGTTTTAGTGGCTTGTTTGCTGTAATACTCGAGTGACTCCAATTACCAGAGACAAATTCCTTATGTGTTGTAATACTTGGCAGACAAAAATGATTCAAAAACAACAGTTCAAAAAGGCCTAGCTGCTTGTTTCTCACTCCCTGTGCCTTTCTTCCTTCTTTCTTTAGGACGGGAAGATGAATGTGGAAGCTCTGAGTAGAGCGGAGCTGTTGACACTCCTCAGTATTTTGGAGGGAGAGCTCGAGGCCCAGGAGGTGGTCATTCATGCCTTTAGGGTAAGTAGACCCAAGTAGACAACACCCGACTCCCTCGAGACACTGCCAGTGAATACGGGTTATCTATTTACGACTGAAATTAACCTGTCTCAGCATTACGCTTGCAAAAAGAATGTCACTGAACTGAGAGGGGATGTATAAACAGGAAAAGAAGGAAGCAGCATGAGTACAGACAATGGTGTGGGATTTTGGTTCCACCAATGTCAACATTTTTGCTGTTAGCTCAGTGAGGGGAGCGAGTGATTTGTTCTCAATTTGTCGACTGGGAAAATAACGTGGCATGATATGGAAAATTGGTTTTGACGCGAGGACCGCAGTTCTGGGAAATGCACATAAATGTTCGTACAGGCAATGTATCACAAAGAAGTCAAATATCATCATAAGGCTTCCTTCTTTAAAAACACGAACATTGAGATTTTTTACTGAACTTATGGTAGAAGTGGATGCTGTGCTGTTAGAAATACACATTTTATACATGCAAGCAGACAGTGTAAACGGTAAAATACAGTATGTGAGCTTGCCGACAGAGTGGACAATGACAGGGTGGACATTTATTTGCAAAACGTTCGATATGATTATGAAAATCGAATATTACATGGATGCGGTGACCACTGCTCCATTGCTTTGCAGTGTTTGAGGAAGCTCCCATTTAGTTCTCCCACAATTGCTTCTCACAGTCTGAGCACAGCAGCTTCTCCATGCTTGAATGGAGCCCATTAAATGTCGCTGAATGCCTTGAAAGCACGCCGATGTAACCGGGCTTATAAGCAACAAACGAAGCTAGCGCAATTGTCTTCTTGGCTATTTGTGTCATAGTCCAGATTGGATGCATGTATGGCACAAAACAAGCCCGCAGCAATCAGGTTTTGGACAAGTGGATTGTCGCATCATTGTGTGTCCTTCTTTGTATTTCAGGCTTTGCTGTCTTCCTTTTAGCGTCCCACACCACAATCATGTTACACAGCAATATTCAAGGCAGCTCTTAATTAACCACGGCCCTTGTCCCATCTGCCCAATCACACGCACACACACACACACACACACACACACACACACACACACACACACACACACACACACACACACACACACACACACACACACACACTCATGTGGTCTCCAGTGGGTTGTTTCGAGGTTGGGTGTTGTCTCTGTGGTCTTCCAAAATCACTGCCTTTCGTCCTTTCCTCTGTGGACTGTCCAACAAATACAGGACGGCTGCTCTGACAAGCAGCGGTGCTACAAAAAAAATGTCTATTCATATTTCACTGATGGTTTCATTCGGGGCCACCACCTTGGTTGTATATTAGAGGGTCAAACAATAATCACTGGTGTCTTGCTCACATTCCAACTTTTGTAAAATCCATTAAAACTCAAAGGCATCGTTTGACAGTCTCATATTAACCTATGACCTTTCTCGTTTAATTATACTACACATTGCAGCTTTAAAGATTCCCTAACAGAGGACTTGGACAAGCAATTGCACTAGAGGGAAAATTCCTGAGAACATGACACCACAAACAGGTCATATTCCAGTGGGAGTGGCCTAGCTTTTGACTTGTCTTTATCTAATAGGGAAAGAGCAAATATCTGTCTGTCTGTCAGGCATGAATGGCTCTGAGGCCTTGTACCTTAAAGGAATGCCCGTTTAAGACATGAAACTGGGAGTGGTGCTACTTTTCTGTCTGTGCTGAACATTTCTACAATTTCTGTATCCTAAATAAGAGAGCTAAAAGTTCTCTTGGGTCTAATACAATGGATTTTCAAGGTTCTCAAGACCTTATACACTATGTGTGATTAGAATGCTGCAGCCACATTCCCACAGCGTTTTTCCTGTCATATCCTTTTGTTATTTTTTGCTTTGTCATCACATGATGATGTGGTTTTCCAAGTGTAGACAATTCTTTTATTGTGGACGTCCAACTTGCAAGGAATTAGATAAATCTGACTTGATATTGGCCGGATGTCGTAAATTTTTGTGCATGTCTAAATGCACGCCTGTTTCAGATTTAAAAACAAAAATAAAAAAAGCCCATTTGTTTATCAAGTCAGTAACTTGTGCCACAAGGCGCCACTATTTATGATTGTGTTTAACCGGTTGACAAGAAAACTTTATGTTTTGTATATGGTTCATCTGAGGAAAAGAAAGCAACAGCTTTACCAAATTTACTCAAATCTACTCATAATAATGTTCTCATAGCAAAGTCTGTTGGCTTACTTCCTCATCAATAACCAACTAATGTCCAAGTCAGTTAAACATTAGTCAGTGGCAGTCTCCTTGTATGCCCCTTAAGATGGTGAGGTTATTTTATTAGTCTGAGGCATGTGTGTCAAACTCTGGCCTGCAGGCCAAATGTGGCCCGCAGTGCAATTATATTTGGCTCGCGAAGACACATTTTGCATCGCCTTTGTGTCAATACTTAAATTGCATATTGTCTTTACTTTTAAAAAATAGAGATGTTTTAAAAAAATTTGAACAGTTCTTACTAGTCACTGATTTCAAAACTAGTTATTCATCAATTTGTTGTGTAGCCTATACTGTATATAATATGAGACGTTCATACATTTATTTGAGTTGACAGTCATAATGGCCCTCCGAAGGAAACTATGACTATGATGTGGCCTGCGAAAAAAATTAGTTTGACACAGATGGTCTAAGCCGCAGGGGTGTCAAACTCATTTTTTTCGCGGGCCGCACTGTAGTCATTGCTTCTTTCGGAGGGCCATTATGAATGTCAACCCAAATAAATGTATGAGCACCTCATATTATATACAGTAAAAGCTACAAAACAAACTGACAAATAACTCATTTTCAAATCAGACGAGCAAAAACTGGTCAAATATTTAAAAAAAAAGATATTGAAGTGAAGACAATTTGCAATTCTAGTACTGACACAAATTTGATGCACAATTTGTCTTCGCGGGCCACATAAAATGATGTGGCGGGCCGTATCTGGCCCCTGGGCCTTGAGTTTGACACCTGTGGTCTAAGGTCTGTAAACCCCCTCATGTTTTATTTATTTGAGCGCATAACCATTTACAGTTTAAGTAAGATGTCTCCATTTTACTCTGAAAGCTACTACACAAACCTTTTCAGAAAATGGTAGTGCTGAAAATACATTGACTTGAAGTGTATGTGGAAGTAAATAGACAACCAGTGTCTAAAAAACAGTAGACGGGAGCCAGCTAACAAAATTTTAGTCTGCACTACAAGGGTGTAGCTTGTGGAAACGGCAGTAAATCGTCCAGTAGCCCTCTCTGGAATTTGCTGGGAGCAAAGTCAAAAGATGTGAGACAGCGGTCAACAGCTCGACCATGGTCGTCAACAAATTAATGAGGAAACTGGAGGAAAAACACAGGTGCGCTCTTATCCATTCATGCTCATTTATTAGTTAAATGCCTTCCACGGTATTTGTTCAAGAGCGAAATGAAAGGCTTGACTGTTTGTGCGTAACAGGAGAAATGCTCTCTCACAGTACCATTGGCCTCCTTAATGACCACACCAGCGGCAGATTTCATTGTTTGACAGTCTTTACACGGTTCCACTGAGGAAACAAGACTCCGTGGCTCTTGTCTTCTCACACAAGGCTGTGATTGTGCCTTTCGGCGATAGCTAACCGACTGACAACAGATCCCTGCAGGTGTAGGTCAGGTTGTCAGTCACATGTCACATTAGTCGCCTGATGTGACACGTTGATGAAAAGAAAAAAAAGAATGTGTAGCATGCCTATTCTGGTCGCAAAACTATTCCAGGCACGAGTTGTTTTCATTGCCAGGAGAAAAATTCCAAGTGCATAATTATTGTTCGATCAGTTCCTTTATCCGGTTTGATTGTGAAGAAATTTGTCGTCAGTGGCTGCAGAGAAGTGAGTCTTGCGACATTCTCATAAAAGTAAGCACACCCTGTTATTATGAAGACGACTATCTTGTAAATAAATGAAAAAGGCACCACACACTAGCTCACAGGTGTCAAACTCAAGGCCCGGGGGCCAGATCTGGCCCGCACATAATTTTATGTGGCCCGCGAAGACAAATTGTGCATCAAATTCGTGTGTCATTACTAGAATTGCAAATTGTCTTCACTTTTAATAATATATTTGTTTAAAAATATTTGACCAGTTTTTACTCGTCTGATTTGAAAATAAGTTATTTGTCAGTTTGTTTTGTAGCTTTTACTGTATATAATATGAGGTGCTCATACATTCATTTGGGTTGACAGTCATAATGGCCCTCCGAAAGAAGCTATGACTACAATGTGGCCCGCGGAAAAAAATGAGTTTGACACCCCTGCACTAGCTCAATGGTCATCTTGGGAAAATAAGCACTGCAGTTTTACTCAATTCAGTCTAGAACAACTTGCTCACAGGTAAAAAAAAGAAATACAGACGCAAGTGAAAAAGACAGCGTGCACCAACTCTCACAACGAAGCCGAGTGGGTCAGGCATGCAGACAATGGCTGGGACCGAAGGCATTGAGACTGTGTCTTTGTGCGAGTCCTCTAATCTCTTCTCTGAGGGTTACATTCTTTGTTTAGCCAGAGACAGAGATTCAAATTCAACGTCTTTACTGTTGCCCCGAGGGTGCACAAGTGTCTGTTTATATTGTAGTCGTCTATGAGCAAGCGGAAGAAAAAAATGAGACTGCCAGCGTGCAACATTTCTGAGAAATGATGATAAATTGGCGGAAGTATTTGTTGCATTACGTTTGGGAAGGAGGAGGACGGGGTCCTTTAAGGACAGCCTGGGGCGACGTATGACAATAGCTTGATTGTATCTGCTTAAGAGTTAATGTGTTGTTTTTTTTATAATGCACCGTCATGCTTCATTTCTTGACATTTCGATAACCTTGACTCATGCAGAATACAGCATGTGTCAACTTTAATTCTGAAATATTTTGATAATCTTCCTCATCCGTTTGATTTCATGGCCTGGTCATTCACCTCTGCGTCTCTGGGGAGGAATTAACATCTGCTTTTGGAAGGGGGTGTACAATCTCACCCCTTTGTGTTTTGGTTGTGGAGGAAGACCATCTGCTTGTGCTCACACTTACAATAACATGTTCTACACATAGACAGACAGACGTGCACGCACATGCGCACACACACACGCACACATACATTAAAAATGTATTTCTTTCATTTCCTTCAAGTAATAAAAATGTCAGTTTTACATCTTAAATCTTGCAATAGTATTGATATACAATTAACACTCCAAACCCATATTAATTAATTTATTTATTTATTTAATTTGTATAGTTAATTTTCCTAAATATCATGCAACTCTATCCTGAAGTATGAAAAGTGACTGACTGACCTGCATTGAGTACTGTAACTGTCACTGTCAGTGTATCAGTCAGTGTCAGTTATAAAATGTCATACGATTGATTTGTTTGTGTCCTTCAGGCTCAACACAAAGATGCTTTCATCCAAGAGCGTTATGGCCAGTATGACCTCAGCGATCCATTCCTGGCCTTACAACGGGACAGCAAAGCAGCAGAGAACGAAAGCACATTGGCCCAGACTCATGCAAGCCTGCAGGGGCAAGGAGTGGGCCCAAACCCTTTGGCTGTTCTCAAACTGGTCATGGCCCATTGCAAGAGGATGCAGGAAAGGATGATGAGACAGTTGGCCGCCACTGAGAGCAGACACAGAAGGGTAATTAATTGCCACACGTTTTATCAGGTTGTAAAACACACACCCAGGTACAATTTGCATGTGTGATGATTCCAAACAGCAGGAAGTGTCACGTTGAGGCTCGTACAATAGCCCGATTGTGAGAGTAAATATGTATTTGAGCTCCAGGTGTCTCTCTGTGACCACACTCAGAGTTAGAGACTTCAGACAGTAGGCGGGTTGCACCCTGGAGTGGTTGCCAGCCAATAGCAGGGCACACATCAACCATTCACACTCACAATCACACCTACGGGCAATTTGAAGTGGTCACTCGGGCTACGTTACGTGTTCTTGAAATGTGGGATGGAAACCGGCATACCCACGCAGGCACGGGGAGAACATGCAAACTCAACAGGCAAAGGCCAGAATCGAACACTGCACCTCAGCTCTGTGCCGCTGCAATTTTCTATATTTTTTCTATTTCTCTACATATACTTACAGAAATTGCCTCTTAATGAACATATATGCCTAATATATATGCATACATACATGGTACTCCCCCATTCCAAAAATTCCTTATGAGTAAAATCATTTTGTCAGTTTTCCTTATTCTTACCTTGTATAAAAGCAGGTTGATTCATCAGTCTTATATTTCTGTGTTTGACAGATGATAGCCGATCTAGCAGAAGAAAAACTGCGTCCTGCCCATGAATCTTCACAGAGTGACAATTTCTCCTTGATACTGCAAACAGAAAGAAATGAACTGTTGCAACAGGTGCTGACCCGCATGATACTTTTGCTGTGGATGTGCTTGTGTTAAAGGCGCCAAAAGTATCGAACTTGCCGAAACATGACAGACGAGAGCCGAGAAGATCGTGTTGCTATTTATTTTTCTTCTTCCTCCTTTTTTTGCCGCTCTGTTTTTTTTTTCCGGACTAAAAGCCGTGATTTACTGTAAAAACCGGGGAGGTCGCAGGAAAACATCACCGGGGCGCCATTGTTTACCTCAGTGGGGTGGGCAGGGCTTTTAAAGTTCATGGACATACACAGGCACCATTATGCACACGCACATGGCTGGCGGAGAGGAAACAGATGAGGAAGAGGCCATTGTTTGATTGTCCTGCACAGGGGTTTATGGCCTCAGGAAACGTGAGCTAATGGAGCTACATGTCTGGTCAACTCGAGCACACATGCTGGAGTGCAGCGTCAGACTCTACATTAGGGCCTTACGTAAGACAGTTTTCCGCAGCTTTTCCTGATGGAGTCATTATAGTTCATTTTATACCTCCACCAAGCTGTTGAAGCAAGATAGCGAGCCTAATTATTTCTAAGTACAGTGATAGAAATTAATGATGTACTACACCTCAATAGATTTGTTTTAAAAGCTTGAGTTTCTTTTAGAATTTATGTTTTATGGCATGTCACCACAAAATATTCCCACTTATAAGTGGAAATAATGATTCCCACAAGTGCCAGCCACTGATCGTAAATGAGATTTTTGTATGTGCAAGCATAAATGTTTTTGGAAAAACCTTTGTTGAAGAAATTAGGATACACAGTTGAAAGTCTAGCAAAGCTGAATCTCAAGAGATACAGACTGTATAATATACAATCATAAAAACCTAATTACCATAAAAGACACCATAGAACACAAATATTGTTGAATTAGGTCTGACAGCTCTTTTTAAAAAAAATTTGGTGGAGTCCAATCTCAGTTTTTGACACTATAGGATCCCTATTATTATTATTATTTAAATATGTAAAGCACCAAGATAGAATAGTTTTGAAAATAAAAAAAAATACATGAAATGAAATAGAATTTACAATGGTATGCCCATGGTTTAAAACCAAAATGACCATTAACCTTAAATCTTAATTCCTATTATGCTATCTTTATAATTATATATATTGATCGTAGCGACAAGTACTAGCTAATGCTGCAATTCAACAAGACAGGGTTATGCTGCCTCCTTGTGGTCATAAGCTAACCTGCTTTACTAACCAATGCTCTTATCTTTCCAGCTTGAAATTGAGCGTGCAGCAGTGCGGCGACTGGAGAGAGAACAGGATGAGGCTGTGAGCCAGGCGGAGGAGTCATTGAGCCAGCAGGAGCAGCTTTCATCCACTCTCAGCCTGGAGCTCCAGAAAGCCAGTAGCCGAGCACAGGAGGAGGCACAGAAGGTCTCAGAGCTCCGTACTCTGCTCAAAGAGGAGACAGATGCAGTGGAAAAGCTACAGATGCTCCTCGATGAGGAAAAGAGTAGAGCAGCGGAGCTTGAGGTTCAGTCTAGTAGAAAGCTTGCTGATTTTACCACAGAACGTGAGCAACTGAAAGTCAAGCTCATGGAGGAAGAGGAAAGGAGTAAAGACCTGAGGAGACAACTTGAGCAGTTGAAAAGAAGATTGGATGAAACCAGCGAGCCCAAAATGGGGCCGAAGGAGGCGTTGACGTCACCATCGAAGATGATAGTCGTGTCTACCTCCGTTCAGACTGAGCCTGATGGGAAACTAATTGTCCCTGTGAAAACGTCCTCGGTGTTAAAACTCAATGGGCATCACGATGGGAGAGGAACAGAAAATACATTGGTGCTGGAAAATGGAGCAGGAGCAAGCTTACTTTCTCCTCCGCATCCTCAGACAGTACCTTACTCTCCCTCCAGCACCGCCTCCTCTTCTCTCTCCTCTTCTCCTGTTTCCTCGCCAGTTTTGGCCAAACATTTCAACAGCCCCATTTTCCATCAGTCCTCCTACCAGGCTGGAGTCAATCAGCGATTCCAAGCTGCCAGACATAAGTTTCAAACGCAGGCGGAGCTGGAGCAGCACGGTGGGCCTCTTTCCCCCAGGGACCTCTCACCCACCACCTCCTCCAACCCTCCCCCACCAGAACACAGTGCAGCCAAGCAGCTGGCCCGCAATACAGTCACACAGGTGCTGTCCCGGTTCACAAGCCAACAGGCCGGTGTCAAGATGGTACCGTTGAGCAGCTCTCCGTTTGGTACAGACTACCGTAATGTAGCTGCATCACCTCCCGGGGGGAGGTCACCTTCTGGGCCGCTATCTCCGGGTATCCGTTCCCCTCTCACACCCCGATCGGAGAGGACTCATCCTCCTCCGATTCCTCCCAAGAGGCCCGGCATGAGTCCGACTCCTGGCTCTCCGAGTCATTCTGCCCGAGCCAGCCTGTTCCCCGAGCTTTCGGGGAACTGCGGCAGCGGACAGGAAGGAGCAACAGAACCTGACCTGGTTTTATCGTCTTCTAGTTAACATCCACATCATACTGAAGCACACAGTTTCTACTTGCCACACAACCTGGGTCATGTTAATCCATCAGAATTTTGCACAGCTTCCTCTTTGGAGGACTGCACAGAGCATGGAGCCAGAGAATATAAGCTAGTTTTGGCATGTTTCGAATGGATGGCACAACATTAAAGAAGCTTCTGTGATTAGTGTCGTATAAATTCTGATGACGATGATAAAAGATGACTATAGATGACTACGGCAGCAACACATTCTACCGGGAGGGACTCCCTACTCACACCATAGCGAGCCACTACCACTGGCGGTGCTAGGATTTTTTCCCTTGGGGGGCCAAGTTTTTCTGGGTTCCATAAAACAAACTGGAGATATTTTACAAACCCCCAAAATTTCTCAGAAAACTTTGGGGGATGGGTGAAAATGTGAAACAAAAATTGGGATGCAATGAATCTGTAGATTGACTTAAGAAGTGTCACAGCACTATCCCTGAATGCTGAAAACAGACACATTAAAAAAATACATTTGATGCAACACTGTTTTAGTTGTAGATGAGGAAACACAAATTTGTTGTAAGTGGTTGCAACCAATTCATAAAAAGACTGTTTTGTTTATATAAAGGCTCTTTCAAAGAATACTTCACTGTAAATCAAACGCAGTCACATAAATGATTGCACTTAAAGCACACCGAGACTAAACTGCAGTACTAGAAAAATGTTAATCTGGGAAACTTTGATGTTAACCAAATAGTAAAGAGATGTCACGCATGTTGATTCCTGCAACTATTGTAGCCATTATATGTCAAATTAACTGTATTGTGTTTTTGTAACCGATTTGATTTTCAATCATTTGTATGTTTACAACATTGACTTTACATAGCTTTTCAACCAAGAAGAGCATATTATCTTCTGAGAGGCCTCACTCACGCAACTCAAGATTACAAATGTAACAATGAATATGGGAATCGGAGAAGATTTTAGCCAATGATACAAAATAAATTACAACTCTGCGCTGACAGTGTACAAAACAGTTTTGTCTTTTTACACGCTCAGCTAACAACCTTTAGACTCTTGCATGGGTGCAATAGCAGCAATGCAGGCGTGTTCTTTCGTCCTTTAATTCATACAACAGAATGGGGCAGTACAGGCAACACATAACCGATCAGCACAGTCTGAGCATCCATCCAAAAATGTCTGCTTTGAAGTATTGGTATACAGATGCATTTTGATGTGGCCCTACAAAGGTTAACATCTTGCTTTTCATGTGCACTGGGCATTGACCAACACATTACAATACAGCATTTCATGACTCCAAAAGAAAACAGCATATTAAAATAGAAATGTGCATCCGTGGGTGGGAGAATGGAGTTCTTTACCATGGGAAAGAGATTTGGGAAAATGGTTTTTAATGCTTCGTAACAGAAAAGGACAGCAGTGGAGGTCATGTTACCAAAGCAAGAGCACATTACAAAGCATTTCTTTTTTTTTTTGGTTCTTCTTCATCCCCAAGTCTTTATCAATATGTTGTTCTGCACAATTCTTACAACCATTTACTGCAAACTATGATGATCTCATTCATTCTCCCCAAATCAGACATGCATATGTATTACAGTCTGCAAATTGAAGTTTTGATGAGTTTTTTTTTCTTTTTCATGGATTCCTTGCCCCAAACTACTATCATTTTGCTTTGGTTAAGTCCAGTTTGGTTAAGTGATTAGGTAGCTTGAATCTCCCTCTCGCTGACCTTCCACTAGACATTTTGCATCTCCTTGCCAATTTTGTAACTTAGAATTTTGTTCCAGTCGATCTTGGTGCGTGTGACGGGCAGCAGGCGACGTAGAGCCTTAAACGTTGTATCAGACATGGCCTGGTAGTTCTCACTGATTGCAGTCTGGTAGTCAAAGTGGAGGAAAGTACATTAAAGTACATTACTACTGCATACATATTGTATTTTTATCTCATTAAACTGCTACCTGAGGTATAAGCTTACCTGGTAATCATTTTCAGCATTTTCGATAATGTCAACAAATTCCTTAGCCGCTTGAGTTTCACTCTGTTTGAGATACAATTAAGTCATTCTATTTGCAATTTTCACCATTCTTAAAGGAGAAATCAACCCAAAGATTGTCTTTGTAATATGTTCTGTGAGGCCCAACCAGTCATTGTGATTGATGTTTTGTTTGTGGAATATGAATTAAAAATGCAACCTACATCTGTTCTTATGACAGCTCACCAGTTTTCTGAAACTGAGTTGTGATTGTTTGTGACCTGAGCAACTGTGATGTCATTTCCAGTTGACAGCAAATGGCAGCCCCCATGCTGGATAAAAACAGATGAATTTTGCCTCTTAACTTATACTCCACAAAGGCAATATTAGTCAGAATGCCGTGTTTAGACTATTGGGGGTACATACAACATATTATTGTAAAGGAAATTGTGGGTTTGACTCGTCTTGACTTTGTCTTGAGGTTTACTTACAGTCGCTGATATCGATTGCTCGATCTCTTTATGACTAACCAGCTGCACATTCCCATCTTCATAATAGTGGACCTAGATATAGCAGAAGCAAGATTAGTCTTGATTTTTTTTTCCTCATTCATCTTTGCCTTATTCATCATTAAAAAAATTGGGTACACCGAGGTCAATTCACCTGGATTTTCAACACTCCCACAACCTGTGCTGTGGACTGGCCAATGGTAAGTTTCCACTCAGACCTACAGCGACCATTCCTGTTCAGCAATCAAAGCAAGAACAACTGACATTCATTGATGTAAAGGAACAAAAAAAAAAATCTATTGGTGATATAATTTAGCCAATTGCTTAAACATATACCAAGCCCATTAGATGACTTTTCATATAAGACGGTAATATACCAAAAGTTTTTGGGTTGAAACTGATGTCCCTCAATGCAGGCGATGATGGTTTGCTGGCCATCAACAGTTTTCCCATATACCTGTCCCACAGAAATAGTACATAAGGAGAGAAAATGGAACAAGTCTGTATCTCAAATTATTTTTCCCCATTTAAATGTAGTATAAAACTAAAAGCCATTGCTCCCGTCCAGCCCCACATCACTCCTTTTGTTGTGCATGCCTTGGCCACCAGGGGGCAATATGCAAGACATCTAGAGTAGACTGACTCAGTAAGATGAAGTGACATAAGTCCTTTTACACAAATGATTAAAAATTACCTACGAGTATTGTTATATTGTCGACATGTTGCTACGGTTAGTGGTCGGATATTGGTTAACATGGCAATACAGATGTTACTTGTTATCCTGTATATGTTTTTGATGAATTGTTCACTATCTACAAAACTGCTTCTTCCTGTGAAGTGAAGAAGACTCACTGTGCAGACTCCAGTCGGGTAGTGCTCTTTGACGTAGGCACTAAGGGCATTGTCGCAGGAATCCCTCCAGGCTTTAAGAGACGCGTCTCCTTCATATGGCTGCACGTCGCTCACTTCTTTCCGAAGGTGGTCAAAGCGGAAAGACAAGTTGTTGCGAGGGTCCAGGAAGCGCCCCTGACCCAGGTCGCCATGCTCTGTAATCAGGACCTGTGTGAATAAAACCAAGGAAGGTTTGGGGGGTGGACATCATTAAAACTGTGTTTCTATAATGAAGAAGGAAAGATTATGGTGACGCATACCGGGTCTTCAAAGCCATCAAGTCTGGCAGGTGTGAACTGATCCATGTTGTACTGGGCAAAGGAGCTGGACACATGAGACATGTTAGGATGTCTGATGTTATGGGGAAAATAGCTTGATCCATAATAAACGGTACTTACTGTGATGCTCCCTCCCTGAGGAGTGTGTCATTGTCAAGAAGAAGCCGCACATCTGTAAAGACAAAAATACACCTCATGATGACCAAAGTCCAATGGGCAGCCGCAAAATCCTTAAGCACGACTATGTGCAATATACGTGCCATAAAATTACAAACTGATTTGCTCCATTATGACTGGCTACATACGTGTATATAGGCTACTCATATCCAATAAACTTAGTTATAAATGTGTCCAAATACATAATGTTGAGACCTCTTACCATTGAAGACCTCATTGAACTCTCCTGGTGGGGCACGGGTCACAAAGTTGGCTGCAATGCGAACCTTTGAGATAAAAAATAGATACATAGTATGAACATTACATCGTATTTATGAGACTGTAATTTGGTTGTGCTGTCTACAATCATGCTCCTGTTATATATATATGTACATTTCACATTCAAGTGAACCTCTATTATTATACCCAAAAGATATTTGGAAAACCAGAGGATTAGGAGAAAAATGATTGTGACATTGCAAATACCTAAACCTATAACTATTGTTATTTATTAACATGATGCTAATGCAAATGGGACTTAACTGTGTCACATTATCATGAGTGTTCATATATTCTTTGAAGACCACATTATTAAAAAGAACGTGGGTCCTCATCATTGGAGCTTTCAAACATTTACTGCCAATTTGATTTCAGGGGGTGTCCAGGCTCCGTATGAACTAAACGACCTGAAATGGGGACTTCAAGTCATGTGAGACTATAAAATATTTGAGCTGTAACTAAACCCCTCTGACCCAAGAAAACCTCATTGGCTGACGTGCATCCGGATTGATGCTGACGAGCAGAAGTAACGGAAAACTAACACATTTACTATCTGATGCATTTAATCCCGATTCATGGTATGCAAAGATTTAAAGCGTAGATCCCATAATTATTGACCTGAAATAAATACTGCTAGCTGAAGATGCATCACCAGCACTGGCTAAATGGTAAACGAAATCTCTTTTGGGGAATAGCCTTTTTTTTTTTTATTGCAATGTGTCGGCGAATCCCGGCCTTTCCTACCCATTGTGTGAACTTTACTTGTTAGTAAGTTAAAGCAATTGAAGCAGCGAATCAAAGAAGTTAACAAGGTTCAAACCTTCTCTTCGTCTGATAGCGGTTCCTCAAAGTCAGCCATCTTGGCTCATTGTGACCCCACCTACTCGCTCGGATTGACGGAAGCGACACGACTGTTTTTAAGAGATCAAGGAAAAGTGTTACGTGTTCGAGCGAAAAAGAAAAAGAGCACATTTCACTTTAAACAACAACAAAATATATTCACAAGTATGATCAACATTTAAAAGACAACAAAGACAAAGTAAGATTTGGGTGGACGTTATCGGAGTCGGGCTTTTATTACCACTGCTTCCTGTTGTTTAATTTCCTTCAAAATAAAAATGTTATTATAAGAAGCTGTAGATGCTATAAACGAGTTTTATTTACAAGTTCCAATAAATTCACACCAATATATAGCAGATGATGCAATATCTTTAGTTACGAAATTTCGGGCTGGTTGTTATTTATTTTTTGGGGTTACCATTTAATTTATTTTGAATGTCACCAAAGGCAAAAAGTTTGTTTATCCTCTTTTTCTTAATTGCTAACAACCTGACAGCGACTACTAACGTGCAGACATGGAGTCACAGGTATGTCAGCCTATTCATGACCAGAACCGACAAATTTCTCACTCGATCGTGTCGGCGGTGGTAGTTACGTTTTCTGCCAATGAACGCACTTAACTGTGATCGTTCGGCTATCCTAGCTAGCTCACAGATAAGCTCAAGGCTCGTTTTGCTTTTGACTGTCAATTGGTACACTCCAGGAAGTTCCTGATCAAAATAACCTGGTCAGACATTGATAGACAAAGCTGTTTATTATTTTTATTTTATTTGAGCTTGGCTGCATTAAGTATTATCCACCTTTTGTTGGTAACTAATTAACTTAGTTTTTTAGGTGTGGCTTTACCGATGCACGTTCCAATCGGGCCAGCTGTTAAGTCCCTTGCTTAAAAATGAACAGGGCATTGTTCTCCTTGGGACAAATGATGCCAATCGCTCGTAGTTTGAGTAGATGTGCTGCGTGTTGTCAGGTGATTACCAACCCGGAAGAAATCGCAAAAGTCTACAGACAGCTCAGCCTTTTCCCCTCACTTAGCAGTGCAAACGTGGGACCTGTCATCACCTCCCAGTATGGAGGCAAATACAGCAACATTTATACAGGTTTGTGTACCGTCAAATGTTGAGGAGTATACATCCTTCTGATCCTACCATGATCACTGACATTAATCATGAATATCTGCTGCAGAATGGAGCCAGCGTGAACTGGAGAGCAACGAGAATGTCAAGTTTTGCAAACAGTACATCGTGTTCCATGATGACAAGTCTGTGGTCTTTTCAGCACCTTCAGGAAACTGCACCAAGGTCCAAGGAGTGTATGTACAAATTGTATAGTTGTATTTGAGTGATTTTTTGAATATGCGTACAATTTTCTTACTTCTGATAGACACGTTTTCTTCCCCATACAGGTTGCTGAGTAGAGATGCTCCATCTGGAGAAATGAAAGCTGTTATCAGAAAAAGCACAGTAAAGGGCGAGGAGAACCAGTTTCTCGAGGTTTGGTGTTGTTTATACTCAGTGTCTCTCAAATCGTTTCCACCAAGTATGACCGAAAAACATACCTAACATACCTACCTCTTTAGATCTGGAATAAAAACATGGTGAAAAGCATCAATCTCACCGCTTTAAAGAAGCATGGAAAAGTTTATGAAGATGGTAAGTTACCCCAATGACTTCCTATTTTCTGATGTCAAATGTTTTACAAACAACAATATGGACATTTGTAGTCACAGAATAATGGCAATGCATTTTGTATCTTCAGCGCTCTTTGGTTGCTTGGTCTGGTCCCAATCTGAGACACACCTCTTGTATGTGGCTGAGAGAAAGAGACCCAAGGCAGAGTCTTTCTTCCAGGTGTGACAAGAGTATCCCTAAAATTCAATAACTACCATTGTAATAAGTAAAGCACACTGTATGTAACCCAAAAATCAAAATATCTGTTCAGTCTTTGTTTACCTAAAATGACTTCTGCTATTCTTTGTGTGACTTTCTGATTGTAGACCGAGTCTTCAGCGTTGTCATCTAGTGTGGATGAAGAAGGCGGGTTAAGATCAGAGAAAAAAGATGCCGTCAAAGTAGTTTCAATCAACATCTCTGAGACATTTTCATTTTTCCTCTTGAGTGTTGTGTGGCTAATACCAATGTCTTTTTGTTCCCTTCGATTGATCTGAAGGGAGAGCAATTTGTCTTCTATGAAGATTGGGGAGAGGACCTGGTTAAAAAGAGCAGCCCGGTGCTCTGTGTTTTGGACATTGAGGGCAACAATGTTTCTGTGTTAGAAGGCGTGCCTGAGAACATCTCACCAGGGCAGGTTAGTGCACAATTATGTCTCCCTGCATTTGTAAGTGACCTGATAAAATATTTGCTTGACTTACTGACTAGTCCAAATAATTAAACACTTTCAAATTTTGGGTACGAATATGTGATAATATTGGATGTCTCCAAGGATTTTTCTTCTTTTAATGTTGACTAAAATCAAGGCCTCTTTTGATCTCTGAAGGCATTTTGGGCTCCAGGAGACACAGGTGTGGTGTTTGCCGGATGGCGTCATGAACCTTCGAGACTTGGACTCAGATCTTGTCCGAACAGGAGGTAATTTAATCGTCATTGTTATCTGGGCATATTGTTTGTCTGTGCTAACCGTGCATGCTAACTCTGTTTAAAATAAAATCCTCATTTAGTTCGTCACCTTTGTCCTTTTCCCCCCCTCAGGTCATCTTTGTACTATGTGGATCTCACTGGAGGGAAATGTGGTAAGTGCAGTTAGCTTAGCTTACAAACTGCGACTTATAATAATAATGCGACTTATAATAATAATTTTTAACTTTATGAAGATAAATCTTTTTCTCACTTCTATTTTTGAATATTTTGTACCTTTCAGAGCAGTTGGCTTCAGACGACAGCGCAGTCTTCTCCCCGAGGCTGAGCCCAGACCAGTGTCGAATTGTCTACCTAGAAAATACGGTCTTTGGAGCACACATGCAATGTAGCCGACTGTGTATGGTAAAGCTCATTATAGATGTCTACTCCCAATTTTTGTCTTACACCAGAAGCATTTTCTTTAGTCGTTGTTTAGTTGGGGGTTGTGGTATTCTTGAGAGTATACCTTGTAATGCTGAAGCTGTTTCTTCTCTGGATGTTCTGTCTAGTATGATTGGTATACTAAGAAGACATCAGTGGTGGTGGATGTGGTAAAGAGACCAAGAGAAGGTAATTGACATTTGTTGCTATTTTCACTGCACACTTTTCATTTATAATTCGTCTTGAATGTTTGTGTTTGTGATTGTACAGATGGCTTCACTGGCATCTATTGCACTCAGTTGCCACCTAAATGCTGGTCAGCAGATAGTCAGCGAATTATTTTTGCCTGTCCTCAGCGCAGCCGCAAGGTCTTTCTTATTTCAGAATACGAATTGTGCATTATACTCATTGTAAATTTTTTTCACTCTCGTTGAATGTCCCAGATTAAAAGTTGTTCTTGTCTGTGTTGAAGGAGTTGCTGGCAGTGGATATAAATACAGGGAGCGTCACCTCGTTGACCTCAAGTGAGTCAAGACATACCAAAGGCTCAATAAATTACATCACGAATGCTTTTTTTTTTTTTTTTTTTTTGACCGTCTGCATGTCCAATTATGATTTATTTGAAATTTGTTTGGTAAAGAAATCTGAAATATATGCACATACATGCAACTGAGCAGCGTTATCTCGGTCTACCTCAGCCCTCCGTGAACAACAAACTGCTATTGTTAAAAATGTTCGACCACAACAGACTGTTTGTTTGAGTGGTTACTAATGTTTTGAGGCAGCAAGTTGTTCACCAGTTCAAAATGTCTTTTCAGTCACAACAATTGTATTTATAATCAAACGTAAATATGTGTTATGTAGCGTCTGCCATGGGTGCCTGGAATCTGCTGACTGTCGAGAGAGATCTGATAGTGGCAAGCTGCTCTTCACCAAACTGCCCTCCAAGTCTGGTATTCATTTCTTCATTCAATTATTAGATGGCATGACGGGATTTTAGTTTCCATTAAGGCATTCAAAAAATATCTGACCTAGAGCCACTTTGGCTGCTGGACTTACCCTCACGTTTTTATTGAACTGGGATTTCACTTGTCTCGTGTCCAGAGAGTGGGGTTTCTTCCGACCAGGGATTCTGACGAACAAATGGTCTGGATTACACTGGAGGAATCTCAGACATTGCCAGAAATTGATTGGCAGATCTTGACGTTGGCCCCTCCCTCAGACCAAGACAACAGCCAATACCGTAAGAGCTTGATATGTTATTGTTTTTTCTTCCTATTTTTAATTAGGGGAAAAAATTAAAACACTTCCAAGCAACATTTTTATTTATTGGTAATACATTGGATTTTTTTAATGTTCATATGAACTCAAAAATCTATCCAGGCAAGCACTCATTAACATATTTGGCATAATAATAAATAAAAATACATCATCAAATATAATGTTAAGCGATGTAATAATTAAACAAAATATGATTAATATTATAGATGACTAACTTTTTTTGTCTTGCTAATTGTCTCAACTCGAAATTGCAATTGATGTGTTTATGAAATATAATGCCATTTTCTGTTTTCCCAGCTGGCCTTGACTTCGAAGCTTTACTATTTAAACCAAAGGAGGAGAAGGACGGTGCCAAGCTACCTCTTATTGTGTATCCTCACGGTTGGTGCTTATGCTGACTTAAGTTTGCATTGCATTATTCCTGGCATATTGTCTTAAGAAACAGAGAATTGACTTGACTTATTCTTAAATTGTTTGCCTTGTGTCACATGAATTATTTTTGTTGCAATGATTGTAATTATAATGAATTACGACTGAATTATTAATGAATGAATTACTGCTAATGGGATTGTTATACTGAGCGATGAACAATAAAATATTTATGTCTACAGGGGGTCCACACTCTGTGACTGTTGCAGACTGGCTTCTGTCCCCCGCGGTGTATTGCAAGTTGGGCTTTGCTGTGTTGTTAGGTGTGTTCAAATCCCAAAGTGAAACTTTGAAATCTCAAACCTTATGTGTGCCAAGCTAGTGCCAAAAATGTCCTTAATATATTAAAACTGTGTCAAACTCTGCAAAAGTTGCTTAGTGATTTTAAATGGATGATTGGCATATCCATAACCATTTTTTGCTTGTTTTATCTGTTTTCAGTGAACTATCGGGGGTCGATTGGATTTGGCCAGGACAATATCCTCTCATTGCCCGGCAATGTTGGGACACAAGACGTCAAAGACGTTCAAGTAAAATGAGTAATTGTACATATTTAGGCGGCAATAGGTTCTTTTGTTTTGACTTGTGTTACACATGATCTTACTGCATTGGTGTTTTATTTGTGAAGTTGCAATTGTGAAACAATCCCCACAATTAATTTCTTACCAACTCCTGCATGATGTTGTTTTCATGTTTTTCACCCCCAGTTTGCTGTTGAAAGTGTTCTGAAGGGTGACAAGTTCGACAGGCAGAAACTGGCAGTTGCCGGAGGTTCTCATGGAGGCTTCTTAGCCTGTCATCTCATTGGCCAATATCCCAGTTACTACAAGGCTTGTGTGGCTTTCAACCCCGTCGTCAATCTGGCCTCTATGGTTTGCACCACAGACATCCCGGACTGGTAGTGTGACATGCTTTCTTTGTGCTACTTGATCGCTGTTTTGCAGTGCTACGAGAAAAGGAAGTACCAGATTTTACTTTAACTGCCGCTGATTCTGATTTTCACATTTTACAGGTGCATGTTTGAGGCTGGCTCTGACTACACCGCAGATAGTCTATACGAGCCTGCTGTTTGGGAACAAATGTTGAGCAAGTCTCCAGTCAAACATGTGTCACAGGTATGAGATCTGTGAAGGATAAATGTGTGTTTAGTATGGATGTGTGCTTAATTGGTGCTAATCAGTTACATGAATGTAGGTGAAAACACCGGTCTTACTCGTACTCGGAGAAGATGACAAGCGTGTACCCCACAAACAAGGAATTGAATATTACAGAGCTCTAAAGGCAAAACAAGTGCCTGTCCGGTAAGTTGCTTTTTCTGACTTGTCTGTTTTCTACCATGAGTTTCTGATGCTCTGATATTTGGTGTGTAGTTTGCTGATGTACCCGGGGAACAACCACTCCCTGCCCAATGTGGATGCGGAGTCTGATAGCTTCATGAACAGCGCTCTGTGGTTTGTACAGCACCTGTTTGAGTGATGGGGCTTGAATGAAAAGAGTTTTGCGTGAACTCTTGCTAAATATTGAAATACTAAGGAGGTTCTTTCCTGTTTTGGGGGCTTTGTGAAGACCAAGGAAATAAGTGGTCTAAAACAAGATTCATTTGATTCTGTCTGTGTCTGAGATGATTAGGGATGATACAATATATATGATTATTTTTTTAAATGTTTTAGCTCTCCTAAAACTTGAATAAAGGCTGTTTTAAATAGGCATCTGTGCTGTCTTTATTCCATAATAATGCATTCATAATGTCCTTGTGTCAGCACAAGTCTCTCGTATTTTGGGATGTCGAGTGAAAATGCAGTTTCATCCCATATAAGTCTTGTTAAACTTCAGTGCCAAGCAGAAGCATAAATCACTTAAAAACTGATGTAATATGATAATAATATCCTTACAGATTTCACTGCCACATTTCATTGTCATGAATTTCTTAGCTGTCCAAAACGTTCAAACTAAAAATAATTTAACAAACCGGATATTCCCTGGCCAAAATTGACCTGGGACATTTTGCATGGAAAATGACGATTAAGTTTTATGACCAGTTGACGTCCATGTACTATAGCGGCGACGATGATGATGATGAGGATGAAACGGTCCAATCATAGTCCAAAGGACTGCTGGGGCAGCAGTCCTGTCGCGCACGCGCCAACATTTGGCAGCGCACACTACGCATGATGGCAGCAGAGGTCACGCACGAAAGCGGCACAGCTGACCGGATGACATCGTGATGGAGTAACCCACTCCGGGCAGGTGGAGGAGCCGGCTACCGGTTGATGGAAGAGAGGTGCGTACGTGTTTGGGCAGGGTGTACCGTATTACTCCCCGCTGCAAACATGACAAACGCATGCATGACAACTATGTGGACTGAGATTAATTATTATGTAAGGCATTGGACTCGTGTAGCATGTAGCAGTGCACATATGAGCAGGAAACTAATCCTCCTCATGCAGTTGTAGTAGTAGAGTTACGCGGCGGCGGCGTCTGTATCGAGGATGCGCCCTTTTACACTTGCATGCAATTAAAATAGTGGTTGGCAAGTGGAAATGTTTTCGGAAACTGTCTTTACGGATGGATATCAGTGACGTCACTCGGCAAAACTACGACTTGTTGCAGGCAACAGCTGGCTGTCACGACAATTTGGGAAATAAAAGCAAGTGAGTTACTTGCAGTTGCTACAGTTGTTTTATTTTGCTCTTGTAGTTATTTTGCTCTTATAGTTGTCGCAATGAAATAACGTGATTGCATTGAGCAACTTGTTCGATTGCTCTATTGTGAACCAGTCAGATGTCGACATAAATGTAACGTAACATATTTGATGATTTCCCACAAAGCACCCAAAAGCTAAAATCATTGTTCGCACCACTGACTGATGAGAGATTGACATCTGTGTTATGATTGACATTCAGATTTAACCAATCACTCAATTGGATATTGTGCAGTGACCACCACCGTCCAATCCTTTTGGATTAGAGGAGGGATTATCGTTTGGATTTGCTTATGATTTACGGGCCATTCCAATATCTGGCCCATCACAGATAAATGCGTTTTTTGATTCTCCATGGGTGGAATGGTGGATAAGCAAATCTGCGTCACAGTTCTGAAGTTGGGGGTGTGAATCTGCCCTCTCTCTCCGCGTAGGAATTGCTGTTGCCTCCTACATTCTGAAAACATGTTGATTGAAGATTAACCTGTCCGTAGGTTTGAATATGAGTGTAAATTAAACATCAATTACAAGAGGCTAACAGTAGACAATTCTAAACTATAAATAAATCACAGTGGAAACAAACACTGTACGTATTTAAGATGTACAATAAATGACCAAATTTATCGATTTATTCTGCTAAAATAATAGACTGCCTGTGATATATGAGGTAGAAAAAGAATGTCTGAACTTGTCAGTTGCATTTGTAGATGGTATTGGTGTGTCCAGTAGATTGTTCCAAAATGCAATTTTCAGTATCCAAAAGTGTGGAAATTTGTTGCAGGTCTAAAGCCACAATAACCTTCATTTGAAATCTATTGAACTCCATTGAACTGAGATTATAAGTGAATGATAATTGAACAATCTTTCATCTTACCTACAATATAAAACCAAAACGCCATTTCCAATTTTATTAAGTTTCGGCATTGATGTATTTTTTTTTTTCTTATGTCTAATTTTAATTTGATTCTTTTCTTCTTTTTTAATCAAGGATTCATGATGTCTAGTCCTGTTCCTGAAACCAAGTCATGTTCGGTTGGTGTATTTGGGAGCCCTGTTGCCCATGGCAACCTCTTTCTGTTATTAGGACAAAACATTGCAAGTCTCATCCACAAGCCCCGTTGAATGCACGATGGGCAGGTGAAAACTGAAAGGCCAGGAGTTGGCCATTTCATCCACATTGAATCCACAAAGGGATACAAAACCACTCACCTTAAGTGTATTATCAAAATGCCAAATTTAGCCAAATAAAAATGCCTCTTAATATCCGAGCCAAGCCGGCCCAGAACAAGCTGTCTGCCGCCTCAAAGAGCAGCGGTCATGCAGATGGCGCTGCATCTCATTCACGCTTTTCAAGGTCTGCCAAACAGACCAAAGGTAAACAGGCCAAGACCAGTTCAACCCCAGGCTGCCGCTCCGGATTAGAACCTGGTTCGGTGTCCACCCCCGTTTCAAAAGTACCCGGAGGTCAAGGATCTATGTCAAGACTCGGCCCAAAGAAACCTAGCATTGTAACCCATGCGAAGGTGACCTGTGGCTCAGCGACAGCCCCAGGGGGTAAAACTCTGTCAATGGAAAACATCCAGTCTTTAAATGCGGCTTATGGCACGTCAGGCATGTACCCCTGCGAGCGGGAGTCGTTGGAACTTTCTGGAAGTTACCCCAAAGGCACCATGACACTCGGGAGGAACACCAGCCGCTTCTTGAACGGTGGCCGTGGTGCGGGTGTGAGCAGCAACTCGACTATAAACTCCCCTGATCCAAATCACTTGTCCAACCACTACAAAGACCAAAACTTTGGCCCTGCAGGGACTCTTGGTGTTCAACGGCAGTCTGGGAGACGTCCATATGTGTTGGATACGAGTGGTCATGAAGAACCTCCTGCATCTGATCTCCAGACTCAACTCAGGGAGCTTCAGAAGGAAAATGACAACCTAAAAAGAGAATTAGTTGGAAGAACAGGCCACAGTTTTAACAATGTCAATTTTTGGAGTCCGGATGTCAAGAGAGACAAAAGCATCAGGCGGGAAGATGGACCGAGGACCTCAGCCCCTATGGACTATTCACGGGCAGACCAAGATAATATTCAGGTGAGTCTTTGTTTTTATCTCAGAATTGACCATTAAAATGCTGCCTAATGAACCACAAGTTTTCACATTGAAGGAAATGTTACTGCACTGTGCACCAAGTGAGTCAACGGTGACATCAACAGCGAGTCATTTTCACACAAGCGGGTTATTTTGTATCCGTGTGTCTCATGTGGACATCTCACCTTTTCTCATACCATCTGCGGAGCCGTCTTTAAGGTTGCAAAGAAAATCCACTTTTCACTTCCCTTGTAAAGATAGTGTCAAGGCTGAGTTTGAGTTTCCATGGAAATGTGCCTTCTTCGTGTGCACCAGACTAACACTGCTTAACAGTTACTCTTCAAGGCAATCTTGCAACAGAGTTAAAAAATTGTATACTGTACGCAGTTTTTTTTATTTATTTTTTAACTTTTACTTTGGTATTTCTGAAATCATTCACATTTTTAAAATTTGGCTTCACCACTGGCGGAGCTAGGATTATTTTAATGGGAGGGGGGCAATGGGGGGGGGCGCAAAGATACCTCAGTGGGTCCTAGCACATTTCTTGGGGGGACCAATGCCCCCACGTCCCCCTCTCTAGCTTTGCCACTGGACTCCACTATATTTTCTAAATAATTCTTCAACTCTACCTTAACCACGTTCATTACTCATTACAAGGGTCAGGCAGACTTTTTGGGGCTGATTTCAATATTTGACAAAAAACCAACCTGACAATCTATTAATTGGCCAATTAATTTAATTTATGAAAATAGTAGACAGCTGCTATAGGTTGGGGATAGCGACCGGGCTGGGCCGTGAATAGCGACAATCTCAGTGTGACACCCACTGAATTGCATTAATAAGATAAAACAAAAAAATCTTTGAGAAAAAAAAAATCTGTCTCCAATATGTTTTCCATGAAGATTGGGAAATAGAAAATAATTCGCTATAACCCCAAAGTCGTTTAAGAATGGATTGCATCGCCTTTGTTGTTCCAGTGTGGATGATTCATTTTGTGTATTTCATCCTTTGAGTTACCTTGCAAAGTTGTCAACATCGAAGCTGCATTTGCATTAGAAATGTCACTTTCATCCTCAGCTGTGCCAAACCAAACTCCCACCTAACCATCTGCTTGAGTGCACATACCGAGAGAGTGTGTGTGTGTGTGTGTGTGTGTGTGGAGGTCGCCCACACAATTTGACTTGCTATTCAGTTCTGGCATCTTGCAGTGTGCCAATGTCACCCTCGCCTGCCTTCATCACAACGGTGTCCTTGATGCCGCTGACCTTTCGGATACACGAGCAGAGACTGTTTTTTTTGACGGGCTCATCACCATCTCTGTAACCCGCCATTGTTTCTTTTAACCTGCACTGATGTTGATTCCTTTTGTTTACTGTTTATATTGTCAAAGCATTTATGGGCAGCTCCCTCTAAATTTTGGTTGGAGTAATTGCCTGGGTGGTCAGTTCAGAAGTATCCTAAATCAGTATGGACAGACTCCAGTAATAACTGGAATAATTGACAGACTAAAATTACTGGTTAGGCTCGACCTATAATTTTTCAAATTGTAAGCAGGTTTTGTTTGTCAATATTATATAGAAACTCTTCTCGTTTCATAAACACGAGCATCACTTTTTTGCCACCTCATGTTTACCTTCTTCTATAATTGGCAGTCACCTCCAACACTCACTCAGAATTTCCCAGTTTTTAAGTGAAATGCCGCCACCATGAGGCCAAAGTAGTCAACAAGTGGCTTTTAATTTTGTCGTCTTTGAGCATGAGTCACTATACTCAGTCGAACACTTGATCATAAACAGAATTCCAATCTGCTTTGTTTTCCTTCTCCATTTTCTTCCAGCATCCATTGACAGTTCAGGAGCTCCAGGAGGAGCTGAGGGCCCACAGGGAGATCAACAGTCGCCTCCAGCAACGACATCAGCAAGGGACCTCCGCTTCCTGTCGTGATATCCGCATGGAGCAGGACCACAGAGGTGGGCTCAGCCCTGGTCACACTCCGCGAGAAAGTCCCAGCCACCTCCACGGTCCCGGGCCAAAGAGTAGCCCGAGAGCCAGTCCATCCAACACATACAATCCAAGGCAGCAGGAAGTTGACATCATCATTCACAGCTCAGGGTATGGCGGTGCCAGTCCGATAGCCGCACAGAGAGTCAGCCCGGCCGGCACCGTTCATCCTGGGCCGAAGCTCAGCCCGAATCAAGCGGCGGTTCCCAGCCCCACTCTGGTCCGGCGCTGCAGCCCATGTCAGGTGCCGGGCTGCGACGGCTTCTCTTCGCCACCTCCGGAGCCGTCGCATGAGAATTTTGGCCACTTGCAGTCGGAGCACGAGCGTCAGGCCAAGGAGCTGTTCCTGCTGCGGAAAACCATGGAAGAGATGGAGATGAGAATTGACTCTCAAAAGCAGACGCTAGGTGCCAGAGACGAGAGCATCCAGAAGCTTCTGGAGATGCTTCAGGGTCAAGGTCAAGTTCACGGAGCGTGTGGCCGGGGGCATAGAACGGGCATCTTGGCGATGGCTGCACAGGAGGCTGAAGCTCAACTTGAAAACATGCACGTAAGAGAGGTAAGTTTTTCTTGAGAGTGTCACATTTTGCATGTGTGTGAACAGGGTTAACAATTAAAAAGACAAAAAGTCCCGTTTAACTCTAAGAACATTTGCTATCTCCACATAATCAACTACAGCTTTAGAATCAAAACCAGTGAGATTGAATGTCATTTGAAATATGCAGTGGATATAAAAAGTCTACACACCCCTGTTGAAATGCCAAGTTTTTGTGATGTAAAAACATGACCAAGATAAATCACTCCAAAACTTTTATACACGTACTCTATTACTCTTACATGTTTGCATATGCTTAGTGTACCCATACTTTTCATTTGAGGGCACTGAAGTCAGATCACCAGGGCCAGATTAACAAGTCTGTGTTCAGACTCGTGGTATTTGTGTGCGTGTGTTTGTTTGTGCTAACAGTACAATGCACATGCTCATGTGGCAGTTGGAAAAAACAATTCCCATTTGATTACATGTAAGTCACGTCTTCCCCTGCAGGGGCTGCATTCATTGATTGCGAAATGCAAATGTGGTCTTGCCCGGGTCTGTATGCTGTTATCCAAGCAGGCCAGGTGGATTGGCAGCGCACTGCTTTGGCCTCCCGTCTCCCGCTTTGGTTATTTTTAACTCCAAAATCTTCTTAGCTCTTAATTTCCCACTTGTGCGTGCGTGAGTGTGCGTGCACGCGTGCTCCTACTATTGTTTGTCCCACGTTGATTTTTGGCGTTGCCCTCGTGCAGAGCGTCCCCTTCCATATCTGCGATTGTCTGTGTCGCTGATTTGCGAACATGCGCGCACATCTGGACACCGTCGGCTTAGTGTTTCTACCGAGGCCACGCCCCCTTTGGATTTAGGCATGGAATATGCGACCTTGCTGGATGTCTCTGGAAATTGCGGGTCTTTTAATGCAATGTTTCCTGTGCATGTGTGTTTAATAGGTAAGTACTTGTTCACACGTGCACGCAAGCACATGCGCGCAGGATAGTATTCTATTTTTAGCTCTTGGGCAGATTGTCATACGTGTAAAATGGAATGTAGTAGTTTGTGTGAGTGTATACTTATACTACATAAGCATAAGGACACAAAAAAAAAAACATCGCCTGTACAGTGTAATGAATGTAGCAACAATTTGTACACTCCAAAAAGTAAAGTAGCGGTGTTATCACAAGCCAAAAGATGGAGGAAATGATTGTCATGAGTAATTTCCTAAATTATTTTCTCTGCTTAAATGTATTACTTCACCCAAAGCATTAATTCCAAACAACTTTTTGGCACTGTGTTATCTAAATAAAAGGGTGCCAATTCAGTCAAGTTGTCTGATACTTTAATTCGCACTTTCATCAGTTTGTGGTCAGTGAAGAATTCCAAATGTCAAATGTCTGGGTTAATTAATCAAAAGATTTCTTTGCACGTGTTTCACTGTGAGGTAACCTTTTCCCTGTCAAGGCCTCTTGTCGATGTTGACTTGTCAGAGTGGTAATTTGGCCTCACACTTGGACTTTGATGGCTGTTACGGTAGTGCTGAACCACTCTCCCATATTTTGATTAGCTCCAGAGGAAGTCGGCACAACTGCCTTCCATTATCGTGCCCATTATGCTCTTTTGAAATGACCCTGCTCATCTAGCTTCAGCTGAGATACTAAATGCTTAACAGGTGTAGACTTTCTTAGTCTCGCGAGGGGTGATGCTTTCTTGTCGTATCGCTCAACTCTTGTCTTAGTTCATTTACATCGGCTCATTTATTTTGTTTTTGTTTTATTTTTTTGCCCCTAATAAACATACATGTACAGTTTTAGGGGAGTGGTAGTTTTAGGGAACTTTTAAAGTAATTGTGCTGGGTGTATGTGCACAGAAAAAGGCAATCTGCATTGACTTGCAAGCATTCAGGTCTTCACCAGATGTCAAGTCACTTGAACCATCAGTCTATGTTTATGTCTGGATGGTATGCTCATGAGGGGTTTGTGTGGAGAAAGAGTGCAGGCCATCCTTCACCTGCTGGTGCCCGCTCTCAGGGGATGCTGTGTGTAAGCCCCCCCCCCCCATCTCCCATTTTGTATTCACATTAGTCAGCTGGCTGTGATACTTTTACAGACTTTTATTTCTTTCTATCTATCTATCTATCTATCTATCTATCTATCTATCTATCTATCTATCTATCTATCTATCTATCTATCTATCTATCTATCTATCTATCTATCTATCTATCTATCTATCTATCTATCTATCTATCTATCTATCTATCTATCTATCTATCTATCTATCTAGTATCAGTGTCAATTGCAAAAGCATGGTTGCAGTACTAACAATAACCACAAAATGGCAGTATTCTATTAAGATTCTCTCTCTCTCTCTCTCTCTCTCTCTCTCTCTCTCTCTCTCTCTCTCTCTCTCTCTCTCTCTCTCTCTCTCTCTCTCTCTCTCTCTCTCTCTCGCACACACGCACACGCACACGTCGTAACCGATTCTCCCCAGCCGAAGGGTCTCAGTACAGTAGACCCAATATTAACAGCACCACTGCTTAATTTTTGCACAACCTTAACCTGTTGATGCTAAGAGTTTACTTACATTCATATTTCTACAAAACTCACAAAACCTCGTGACCACTATTGTGTAGTTTTACTATCTTTTTTTGTGCTTTAGGCAGTATCAGACCTCCCCATCGCCCTTTTGCTACTATATGCTAACTTTTTTTTAAACTTATGCAGTGTGTTTTAGAGCAGCGGTTCCCAACCTTTTTTGCGCCACGGACCGGTTACATGTCATACAACATTTCCACGGACTGGCCTTTATATACATATATAAATAAATAATAAAGTTATCATAAAAACGGCATAAAAATAAAACTCACCATTAAGTATCTGCTCCGTAGCCTTGTGGGCTCGACTGGGGAAACATGTTACGTGACCGGGACGAGCGTCTTGACCTGAATTAATTGATCGCCGATAAAAAAAAGATATATGTAGGAAAGTCATAAAATGTAAAGACAAGGCCTCCAGGTCTGGCAGGACAAGGCTTCACTTAAATTATTCCAACAATATATTTTTTTCTGTGTGGCCCGGTGGTTGGGGACCTCTGTTTTAGAGCACATACTGGCCACTCTTTCCTGGCAGCCACTCAACATGAGAACCCCCTTAAGATTCTCATAAAGACATTTCCATCTATCATCACAAAATGGAACCCCAGAACTCCCCTTTGCCCACCAACCACATGCTTTCCATGCTCTGCTGATCTCCCAGAATGTCTCCGCAGAAAAGTTTATCGGGATAAAATGACACCCCTGACAATCTCAAAAACACACCCACTTCCTATATTCAGTGAGTCTGTGAGTTCTTTTTTCTGTGTCATTTTGAACTATCTAAATCCTCTGAACTGAAAAGCAGACACATTTGTTTTTTCTTCCCCCTTACCCCTCAATGATGAGGAAGGGATGGGAATGTGACCGATGAATCTGTATATATATACATAGTTCTTTGCATGTTCCGACTGGTGTCGATGACACTGTTGCCTTCGGGCTAGAATTGAACCTTTTGACCGTATCCATCTCTCAGGATGCCAGCATTTATTGCTATTGTGTTACCTTTGATCCTATCAATTCCATATGTTAGCTATTCTGACGCGTGGAGCGGAGTTGACGATGTTTGATGACATGCTTCTTTTGAATACTTCAAATTCTCCACTGGGGGACACAACGGTGCTGTGAAAAGATTCTGTGTGAAATTCACTCGGACCGCGTTTGAGGTCCACAGCGTTTCTCCAGTTTGAGTCAACTCACTGTGACACAATAGCGCACACATAGTCAGCGGGCAGCAACAGACATGCTCTTAGAGAAGTAATCCCCCGCTTAAACGCAAGTGAATAGGACAAGAGGACCAGGCTCGTCGACTCTAATTTCATTGGAAGAACTTCAGAAGATTCTAGCGTGTCTCAGTCTACCACAGAACTGTACGGAGGGATTTCCCTTTTACCGCTTTACCGCATCTCAATTTATTTATTTTTTTTAACACTGTCAAGGAAACCTTTGTGTATACAACCAAGGAACATTCATTTGGAGTGTTCTTTTTGGCTTTGAATAATTTTATGTCTGACAAAGTTGGTGTCAAAGATCTCTGCACACTCTCAACCTGTCACAGCTTCAAAGCTCAGCAATCAGTCTTGTTTGAATTACCGTGGATTATTTTCCGATATCAAATGAGATTAAACATCAGTCTGACACCTTCATCTCAGTCTCAATTTTTTTGATGACTTTCATGTCCGAGCCAGAATCTTGTTGGCTTGGAAAAATATCCGATGCCAGATGCTTGAGATAATTGGGCCAAAGTGCGGTATTGGTTGATGTTTTGTGTCAGAAATGTACCAGAACAGAAATTTAAGGCGGGTGTGGACTTCCTCTGCGTTTAAGGAAGCAAAGATTTGAGTGGCAGCGTCTGATCTGGATATGAAGAATAACAAATTTGGAATGGATGGATCTACTCTCTCTGAACTGTGGCAATGTAAAACAAATGACATTAGTTGCCCTACATCTAGTAATTTACTTTATGGCTGTAGTTATGAGTAAAAAGCAATTATTAATTATTGATAGGAGAAGCTAAGCACATGCGCAGCGCGCTGTTGCTGCAACAACAGTAACATGCCAGACATCTTCAGGAAAGGTTGAGACCAGACTGAGTGAGATAGAAGGGGAAAAAACCGTCTGATCGTATTATCATATGAGCATTCATCTTCATTTAATCCCGTGGCAATCAAAATGATGAGCCGCCAAGCATATTTCTATCGAGTTCCTCCTCAAGAGCTCCATCGGCGGAATCAGCAGGCAGACCCGGCCAAGTCCAGGGCTTTGCAGACTGTCATTGAGATGAAGGTAGGACTTTGCTACAATACAGCACCTGAAGTGAAGAATTGCCACCGATCGTTCCGATTTGTGTGTCAACTGAACAAGAAACGAAGATGAAATTGAATGCGTCAGGCTTTATTTTCTTCAGCGACACACGGAGAGCAAGTGACATAAGACCACAACGGCAATTATTGATGAGCTCTTCTGGAACAGTTCGTTGTGCTAGACTTGCGAAAATAGGGCCGTACATTTTGAATGAAAGAAGTGGAGGTGAAATAATTGCTGTTAAAAATGTGAACATTATGAAGTTTGACAAAGTTGCAAGCTAAAACTGTCCGTCGTTGCCGTCTGTAATCTGCACTGGGCATTTTCCCTTTGTGATTACAGAACACCACACCCCCTTTTTGTTTTGATCCTGATGTTATCTGGCAGGTATGGCGATGAGTGCTCATTTCTTGATCTTTTTGTTTTTTATCTTGAGCCGAAGTCTTCCGAGGTTGGAATGCTGTGTCTTCATCAGTTTGCTTTGCCTTCTGTCTTTGTGTCTTTCTCTTGACTTACGCTTATTGTCTGTGCCCACAAATGTATTATTAATAATATGAATTCTACAACTCAACATTTGAAGGAAAGCGAAACCTGCAATCCCCATCTGTAGAAATTTGCATGTTCTCTGGGTCCCTTTTGGAGGGTATTTGCAGCACCATGTTCTGGTCAGGTCTGATGTCAGAGATAGTAATGGAGGTCAGATGCTTCCATGTTGCCTGTAGCGTGTGCTGGTGGCATCATGCAATCTGCTTCCATTTATTCAATTCCCGTTCTCTTCTGGTCCAAGGTTTAGCATTCAGGGTATGTATGAACACATGCAGCTAAACAATCTCAGGACCTGCCCATAGCAGAACCTTTTCCAGCCGTTTACTCAGACGCCAGGGTATAGAGCCTATAAATCAGTTTTTTTTTTTTTATGATCTTTAGCATCAAATTTCAAATGTTTTTTTTTTTAACCCTCTCCATAATAGGTATGTATTTCCTCAACATCCTTTCTTTGTCCTTCTCAGTTCTACCCAACCTATGCTTTCAAATTAGAAACGGTGCATGGTTGTTTCCACATCCAGATCAAGAGCTTTCTACACCACCACACTCTAGTTTTATGCATGACTGCGTGGATGAACAAATGGATGGCTTGAAAGAAAGATGGCTGTTTAATTGATGATATGCAAGGCAGACAATCTCTTATGAAAGTTCAATCCGCCTGCTGTTGCCGGTGCAGGACACCAAGATCTCTTCATTGGAGAGGAACATCAGAGACTTAGAAGATGAGGTCCAGATGTTGAAGACCAGCGGCCAGCTACATCCTGACGATAGGCAGGATGAGTTCAAACAGGTGGAGGTCTACAAGAGCCATTCTAAATTTATGAAGACCAAGGTAGAATGTCTCGGACGACTCCTGCATGTCTGGAGTGTTGCATGCTAGAACGACAACTGTCTTTGAACATATCATGTGCATGGCTCTAATGCATGCTAATGTGTTTGGGATGATAAAGCATGTTTGTGTTCTGTCCAATAGAGTTGTTGCTCCCTGGCATATATTTTGAGGGCAACTTCTATTTTAATCAGAAGAAGCAAATTTCGTTTCTCTCTTGGATTTTCTGTATGGTCATCCCTGCAAAGTAGCTCTCAATTTAGCTTTATTGCATGACGTCACTCTTATTTGCTTTGAGCTGAGTTTGAAACTAAACAAGAAACTGCCGTTTTCTAGCAGTCCGTCCATTGACGAGTTATAATCATCGGTTGAATTCTCCTGTCCCATTCAGGGGTCTCTCTGACTTCACTTGACTTGTTAGCGCTGCCTCTCATCCCTTTCCATATCTGCTCTGGAACACTTTTGTCTCCACGTGTTTGTGTGAGGGGGTGAGGGTGAAACTCCTCACGCTCCATGCTCCTCGAAACCATACCATCGCAGACAGTCCAATAGTTGTTATTCTGTACTCAACAAAATTGTGTTGTTGCTACTTGCAAATGTATTAGGGTTGTGCATGTGGATGTCAATAGCCTCTGTCATTACAAGAAAAAGATTGTAGCAATGTAGCATTTAGTTGCAAGTAGCATTTAGCTGAAATAGCAATGTAGCATTTAGCTCCAAGTAGCATTTAGTTCCAAGTAGCATTGGAGCGTTTTTCTGCAAGTAGGCAATGTCGGGTTTTGCTGCAAGTAGTATTGTAGCATTTAGCTCCAAGTAGCAGTGTAGCATTTAGTATAGTAGTATGGTAGCAATTAGCTAGAAGTTTGAATGTATTAGCGAGCACGTTCGAACATATTTGCGAGTATGTACATGCGAGGACACTCGAACGCCTTCATTAGAACGTATTTCTCGTAACTATAGTGCAAAAGCCAATCCAAATATTGTATTGTATTTGTCTTCCACTTTTTTAGTTGAGAACAGCATGCACAATTTATTTTCGTGGCTGATGATTTGTTGTCCGCACGAGTGCGACTGAGCGAAACAGTGTCACCGTTTGCATGTTTGCACGTTCTCCTTTGCACCAGTCCCCTCAAGACTGACTGACGAGATGTTTATTTTGTGTGATTGCCAGATAGAGCAGCTGAAGCAGGAGCTGAACAGGAAGGAGTCGGACATGCAGGCCCTGCAGACCAAACTGGAAACGCTAACCAATCAGAACTCGGACTGCAAGCAACATATCGAGGTGCTTAAGGAGTCCCTCAACGCCAAGGAGCAACGTGCCAATACGCTACAGACTGAGGTTAGTTTGCATATATAAGTACAGGTGCAAAGAAATACCGCATTCTCACAATTAGGCTGTCCAAGATTAAAGCTGTCCAAGAGGAGGCCATCTTTGAAGTCCCTATACTTTATGGCTATAATGATTTTATCTGTGCTATGAGGGATGGAGGCCTGTTGCATGTACCGAGATGGTGTGTCTGTGAAAGCAGGGAGCATTTAACATTTTTCTCCATCACTCTCAAGACTTGGAACTGATACTTTAGATCTCTGTGTTCCCCCAGTTGAGAGTGGCCTGCTAACTTTGTCCACTCATCATTACAGGAAGCAATTTGGGCCAAAATTAGGCCTAATTGTCCATACATGCGAAAGGAATTTTGGCTCTTGTCGTGAATACATCATACTTATAGGGACTGGTTTCAGTGGGTGGTTTGGATTTCAGGGGTGTTCTGCGAGACCTTTTTATACCTGATCCAGTGAAGTGGTCACATTTCTTTTGGTATTATTCATTTTGTTCATTGAAGTCAAGAGTTATATCATTAATTGATTGATTAGAATACAGTATTTAGACTATTGCAGGTGCATAGAACACATTATTGTAAAGATAATTTTTGACTTGACTTACGCGTTAAACTAGTTTTTTTTTTCTTAGGTGTGTGTGGCTAATGCTGTATATACACATTGGTACTCCGGCATGAGTAGACCATCCCCTTTATATAAAAACAGCGTGGCCTCTTTAGAGCGCTTTGTTGTTGACAACCTAGTGTGGTAAATTCCAATTACCGGAGGATTTAATCGGATATAGTTTCACATTTCAAACGTGTTGTTATGAGATGTTAACTAGAATCTTTTTCTTTTCATTTGACATGTCTGAGAATATGCGTGTTGGTATGAATAATTTATATTGAAGTAGTGACGTTCAATTGATTCTAATGCTTCCGATGGTGGCTGCATAGACTCCCATGACATGTAATTGGATCAGATAGTATCACTAAATGTTAAGCACAAACATGCAAAACACACCCACTCTCCAGGCTGATTGCTTGACTCTCATCATCTTCGCCCGGTCTCAAGAGGTTTTCTCCCACTATTGAAGTCGCATTTTGCCTGCTTGAGAAAGTCTTGAGTTTCCACATCTAAGTGGGCAAAAGCCCAGGATGAGTAAAGCTATTTAGGGCATTTGGGGGCCAAGTATTACCCCGCATTCCTCTGTTACCTGTCCGTCACTCACTTTTCGAGCACGGGACCTCGCTTTCAACTCATTCATCCCTTCCACTTATATTATTGGTTCATCTCTGCTTCTCTAAATTGTGTCTTTCATACAGTTATTACTCCAGCCAAGGCGATCATATCCACACCAGCGCACGGTGTACGTGCTCGTCACTTTGCCAGTTGTGGTTCATGTGACTGACAGTAATTGATCCACAATGGCTCATAGGAGCAACAATTGATGTATCTGTCGGTCAGTGTCGAGGACAGCTTCCACAAGGCCCCGTTTGAATTTATCGACAGATTGCAGAAAATATTCATTATGAGCACAGATATGAGAATTTGCTGCCTGTCTGAAGAAACCTCTCCAAACTACCGATGTCTGTGTCCTTCCTGCAGCGATTATGACCACGCGCAGTTGAAACTAAACTCCTGCAGATCAGGTGACCTAACAGCAAGCCTCTTACATATTTAAACAGCCCAGAAAAAGTGCACAACCTCTTTGAAACAAGATGTTTGCAGATGTAATGATGATCGTAGTTTTTCCAAATTCCTTCCCCTGTGTCCCATGCAATGAATGCAAGATGTGTTTATCACCTGTGACAGCGCCGCCCTTTGGACAGTACTTATAATACAAACTTCCCAGCTGGTTGGATCTCCTTCCCAATCCAAAAAGTGGCTGAATTGCTCAACAGTGATTGTGAAAAATCACCATAAGGTGGTTGAGTTGACTTCAACCCAACTTGGTCAATCATGGTTACCATTCTCAGGCCCGAGTTGCTTTCATGGCTTATGTGGTTTGGGATGCTGTGGAAGCAGCAATGCTTTCGGGCCGCCCAGGACAAGCATGGATAGGTCCAAAATAAACCCCCCTGCACAGACTATGTGGAAAAAAAAAAACTAACGTGGAGCTATAGCGGCTGAGACCTTTGGTTTTTTTTTTTCTGTACGTGCTGAATGGATTACTAATTTGCATGGCCATGTATTGTACATCATGCAAACTTTGCATTTCAATTTTGTTCTCTTCACTTGGAATGAAATGTCCGAGATAAAGCACCATCTTCCTGATGATGTATCCCACATGTGTCCTTTTGTGGAACCTCTTCAATGAAACACATCAATAAAACAATAGCTTGGCTCGGTCCGCTATCAAATTGAGGCTGCCGGGACCACCAGAAACAACGAGTGGCATTCTTCTCTCGCAAAAGTTTCTCACTTGAGGGTCACACCGTTTTACTTTACTACTTAACTGCAAACTTTTATCTGCTCACGCAAGTCGACTTGCAAACATTAAAAAAGACAATGATACTGCACCGCCAGATGTTTTCGCGCCTTGGAGTTGATATTTTTTTTTCCTTTCACTTTTTCCTTCTGAGCTGTAAAAAAACACAATTTGAACATTTTCTTCTTGCTCCGATTCAGCACGCAGAGATTGACGTGAAACAGTTATTTGAAAAGAATTGCTGACTTTTGCATTTGGGGCTGTTGACATGAATATGCAGGGTACATGATTACCAGACAGGAAGCCATTAACATTTGAACCTGTATGGTTTCATGCTACTTAAGTTCTTACACTAATACTCAGCGGAGCCCAATGTGAAAAGCAAACTGCAGCATGCTGGATGTGGAGAGTTTTATCATCCACATGTTGAGTTATGTGTACCTTTAGTGTTCTTCGTGTCATGTGCTTCCTGAGATGAAACTCCATTAATATTAGGACGAGTGATGAGAAGACAAGATCAAGACCCCTTGGGACCAACATTTCATTTTCTGTCAACGTGATGACCAGAATTCATATTCAAAGAGGGTCCAATTGATCTGTTATCGAGGGGAAACTTTTCCTTGGTTTGCTGTCAGTGCTGTAAGTGGACATGATAATGGATGGAGAGTGTGAGCACAGTGACAGCTTGGTGCTACTCCATCAATCCATCCGCCTTTACAATACACCTTGAGTGACTTTCATGCCTCTGCACAATTTTTTTTTCTGAATTATGCGATTTATGTGTGGGTACGGGTGGGCAGGGGAGCGCATTACATCTGTGTTTTTCCTTGTTGATTCTGTAGCCTGTAGGCAAACAGCTGTGTTTCCATAGTTGTACATGAGGCAGGAGACTGGGGGCTGTACCCCATGCTTCACTCGTCCCGGTGTGAGGCAGTTTTTTTTTTTTTTTTTACATTTGGGTATTCTCCAGACCTTACCTTGAGGTCAAATGTCCCTGAGATTCCAGATGAGATAAAGTCCAAAGTGTGTGTGACTAAACATTTTGAAACATTTGAGAGCCACTTCTCAGGTAGCTTACCGGTTTCCTACCCATTTCTGAAGGAACAAATTTGCTCAAATTACATTGAAGATTTTATTATTGATAAATAGTTAATAGTTTCATCTATGTCACAGGTGTCAAACTCAAGGCCCGGGTGCCAGATACGGCCCGCCACATCATTTTATGTGGCCCGCGAAGACAAATTGTGCATCAAATTCGTGTCATTACTAGAATTGCAAATTGTCTTCACTTTTAATATCTTTTTTTAAAGATATTTAAATATATTTTTTTAAATATTTGACCAGTTTTTACTCGTCTGATTTGAAAACGAGTTATTTGTCAGTTTGTCCTCATACATTTATTTGGGTTGACAGTAATAATGGCCCTCCGAAAGAAGGTATGACTACCATGCGGCCGGCGAAAAAAATGAGTTTGACACCCCTGATCTATGTGACGACACAATGATTTCTCACGAATTATTAATACTGATTTACCAAGCTCACCACGTTTGTCTGATCTGTCTGTCCAGTTGTCCATCCGTCTGTCTGACATGTTTACGTTTTACTTAGTGTTTCAAATGATCATGTCTACATGCCCAGAAAATCCCAATGTCCCATGGCACAACATAAATCCATCAGAATTATGGAAACATTCATTAATAATTATATAGAATTCATAAATAATAAATATTTTTTGTAGGTATAATCATATAATAATGTATATATAATTTATAATTTATACATTAAAAAAAAATCCAAACAGTAAGACGTTTTTCAGTAAACTGGAAATTATATACTGGCCATTCATTTCTAAAACATTGAATGCTGTAATGCAATGAAAAGGTTAAAAAAAAAAAAGTATTATGCAACCATTTTTTTAAGCTTTTATTTCCTCCTCTAAACAATTACAGTTTATTTGAACAGGCCTCTTTTTGGATTAAAGTGTAAAAAGTAATGACATTTTTTTCTTTTTTTTCGAGGGGTCACTTTATTCCCCCAATATCGTAAAACTTTTTACTGAGGGTGTTGCCTTCATATCCACAGTAGATACTGTGTCGTATCTTTTTACACTCATTTGAAGGTCACGGGTGACTAAAATGTTTCATCAGGATATTTGTGGTGTATTAGGAATGTTTTTCGGATCACTGGCTTGACTAGATTCCCACAATGAATATGCATCCTCCTGGGAATGCAATTGTTACTATGTAAACTGCCTAAGTGTCCACTAGACTTGGCCTGCCGCGGTCTTCCCATCATCTCTGGTTCTGCCGTCTTGACTGTGGTCTGACTCATATGGTCCCTGGGATGTTGATTGCGGTCCAGAGCCCACTCTGGGCCTGATACCTTTGCAGATTTTGCTGCCAGAAAAACTTTTATGATGAAATGTGAGGCAGGAAAAAGGGAGGTGAAGACAAACAGAGACGATGTTTTCTTTGAGCCTCCGTTTCATTTTGCTAACCACTGTCCAGAATACACATTTGGCTATCTTTGAAAGAAGGAGGAAGTCGGCTCAAGTGGTTGTCGGTTTAACCTTGCGTTGTTTTTTTTTTTTTATGTGTGGCAAAAATACATCAATGTTTTTCCTAAGTAATACCAAAGATTCCAATCCTTATGCAAATTGCAACCACAGAATGTTGAACACATCTGAAGGATTTTCATTGTTATATCTTGACTATTCATGAGTCCATTAAATTCATCATGAAATCTATCACTCACAAAAAAAGCTGTCAGCTGACACAATTCAATAATGGCAGGCGAGGCGCCACTTGTGCTTCGACGTAACTTCCAGTCTGCAGCTGAAAATCACTTTTGCTGCGCTTAGCCAACGCCATCGAGGTGTGACGGAAAGTCAAGAAGGAAATGGGAACAATACCGTTCTGTTCATTATTGTCACCTTTTTACTGTTAGCAAAATAAAGACACTACTGTGTATTTTGCTTAAAAGCTGAGAAGTGTTTCATTGTGGCTGATATTCTATAGTGGACTGATACTTCTTGAGTTTCACCGTTTTTTTCTTAATCCCTCCTTCTGTTTGAACTCCTCAGCTCTCTTCCCACATTTATCCATGTCTGTTTCCCTTTTTTTCAGTCCTCTGTCCGGCAGCGATCGGTGCTTTTAGAGGGTATTAGCAAGGTGTCCTTATTGTACTATCCCAGCTTAGTGGGCCGGTGCAGGTGAGAGTGGGGATTTCCTGTTCAGCCTCTCTCGAACATTCTTGCTAAATTGCTCCTTTCCAGGTGGAATTTGTGGGTCGAGGGGCTCTTTGCAACTCATATTGCAGAACCTGAACTTCAGCCGTGCATTGATGTGAAGGCACTAACAGACCCAAGGTGCAAGGATTAGTGGTGTCATCTGGTTTATGTGAGTGCTTGTGTGTGTGTCCGAGAGGCAGAACAGAACTTGGGTCACTTGTCTGACTTTTGTTGTCTGCCAGAAGAGCAATGCTACTTCTTGAGAGGAGATCTCTCTGTGTGCCTTCAACCTGTTTGGTGGTTCGGATCGGAGGAAGGCAAAAAGGAGCTCAAGTTTAAAAAGAAAATAGACATTATCATTCCTGTGTAAATATTGGAAAACATATCTATTGTACAAAGGAGGATGTGCATATGCGAGAGCAAACCACATTGAAAATAAGCAATGGAGAGATTATTCGTATAATTTAATCCAAATGTAGGCAGAGTGAAATATTAAGAAAATACTTTTGGATAAGACCTACTGGCCAAGGGTATTATAGTCAACAAAAGAAATGAAATCACGAAATATAATTTCCTCAATGAAATAAATTAGAACACAAAAATGCTTTTAAAAAAAAAAAAGAGAACTTGCCCAAACGACATCTCAATTTTATAAAATCACATTGATTGAACGAACTAAAACTAAAAATGTTCCTTATTTTTGTCTTAGTCTATTATTATTGTAGATTAGCTTTTGAGGTTCATTTTAAATGACTACGTATGTATTTCGGTATTGCTGCAGGTACAGAAAAAGGACAAACAAAAAGTCACATATAGTGACCTTTTTTTATTTGATCTCTACCACATACCAAAGCCTACATATATACAAATAAAAACAAAAAAAAAACAAATCTGATCCTAAAACTAAACTAAAACAAACCATTTAAAAATTTCATTTTAAAGACAACAAATCAAAGTATTTGTCCCTTGACGTTGTACTCAGTTATGTGTTTTTGACTTTTAGGTAGATGCTCTCCGGGTGCGTTTGGAAGAAAAAGAGCAGTTCTTGACAAAGAAGAACAAACAGCTTCAGGACCTAACAGATGAAAAAAGCACTGTAACGGGAGAAATCAGAGACATGAAGGATATGTTGGACGTCAAGGAGAGAAAAGTCAATGTCCTTCAGAAAAAGGTAGGTGCAGCTACGTACCAAAGGGAAAGCTTGCGGATGGACGTTCTTAATTTGAAGGCCACCTTTTTCAGCCAACTGGTTTTTACTGTACTTCTCGGCCATTGCGTCGGTTCTATTGAATTGTATGCAAGTAGGCAGGCGCATTGAAAGCAGCAAATTCACAATTTGAGATAATTACAATAAAAAAAAAATGACTGCTGTGCCTTGCAACAAAAGTTTAATTTAATTAATCATTCTCCCCAAAAAGTTTGTAATGTGTGTTTGTGAAGAAAATTAGTACTCTATAATTTTGTACATCAAAAAAATATATATTAATGAGTGTAAAAACTTTATTACACAATTCTTGCCACATTTTTTGCTTCCGTTTAATTCAGCGCTCCTTCTGTGGTACTTGCCTTGGCCAACTGGGGGCAGTATTATGCATGCATACAGATATGCATGGAGCTGTCCCAGCTCCTCAATAAGCACAGTAATATTAGTCGTTCCTACGCAGAGGATAAAGAATAAATGCATGCATGCGAGTGATGTGGCGCTCAATTGTTTGTGTTCAAATATCAGTTGCTTCAAAAGTTTATAGAGTATAACTCCGATGCTAGTTGTTACTCTGCCATTAAGTGTTAGCATTAAGCTACTGGACTTTCATACAAAGTTACACACACCAATGCGCAAGTTTTAATTCTAACCACCTGTGATTATCATGTTGTCATTTTGGTTACAGGCCACTGACAGACACATAGAAGTCCCCTGTCAACTTTCTTGTTTCCTCTCATGTCCTCAGTTTAGAGTGCCCCTCTCTCACCTTACTTCTGACTAGTCCCTTGCTGCTTTTAATTAAAAGGTCAAATCGAAGGTCACGTTATTTCGTCAGTCTTTGCACATTTGACTGCATGAATATTTAATACCTCCAAGCGTTGCTCTCTCAGACACTTGAACATGACCTTCAGCAGAGAATATCAACCTTCCAACAACCTCTAGACAATTGAAATCTACTAATTTGTTTAGAAAAAAAAGCCTCGTACCTTAAAATGGAAAAGCTAAACTTGCCATTATAGTTAATTGAACTGTATATTCATTCACTCTTGCATGTCTCGAAATGTTTGATGTGAAGATAGACCAAGAAAAGATCATAGAAGAGACAGTCAACCCCTCCCCCTTGTTTTTCTTTCATGAATCTGTGGATGTCACTCTTTTTTTAAGATTCACTCTGTTATTTGGGGGTGCTCGGCTATATGCTGTCTGTTCCCTCTCTCATTTGACAATTACAGTATATAAGATGCTTGATATGAAAGGAGAACTTCAACTGACAGCCAGCAATAGTAATTAGTTGAGTTTGTCTTTCATTATTTGTGATCTTTAAGTCATAAGGCACAAATCACAGATTTTTTTTTTTCTTTACTGCAAGATAATGTAGACTGTAGTCTTTAATTTCCAAAGAATTTATGCTCTCCATGTTATTGACATGCAATGAGCTGGGATGTATCCTTTGGGTGGATGTGGGTGGCATTAGGTCAGGAGTACACAGAGCAATTCTTTTTCAAGGTCGGTGTACAGAGGTCGGTCAGACCGCATGTGATAACACTAATATTCAAAACAAAATCTCCTGCTCTCCAGAAGACGTGATTATTGTAATGGTCTTCTGACTGGACTCCCTTGCTGCAGATCGGGTTCTTAGCAGAGCAAATAGATTTAAGGATTACACCGACTCAGCTGTAGAATAGATTTTGAAATGCTGCTACTGGTTCAGGGATACATTGAACAAATGTTTATTGGAATATAAACCCAATTGGGTTCCGAGTTCGGCAGACGGGTTAATTTGTAGAGCCCAGAGTTCAAAGCAAACATGGTGTATCAGCAATTAGCTGTAATGCTGCAAATGGAATAAACTAACAAGAGAAATGAAGTTCATTTATGTGTCAACAATATGCCAGCTCCTCCAAAATTGAAAGTTAGAATGTGCACTTGCAGCAGTGACATGGAGACATATTTCACCCCGTTTAGCTTTTGCCCGTCGCCCGCCTCGTGCACGGCACCGTTGTGCAGTGGCAGCACATACACAATGAATGCGCTGTGCGAGAGTTGCAACCACTAAAGAAAAAAAATCACAATAAAGGCAATTCAGAGATGAACATCTGGAAAAGTATAAGCAGAAAACAGTTCCTTTGCCATTTATGTGGTTGCACAAGCCAAAGACGAATGAATGTGACTCAAAATCTATGAGACAAATTACCAATTTTATGTTTCAGTGTGTTTCACATCTTAAAGTTTTGGCAGCCTTGGTGTTTGTTTTGTACTAAATCATCCCGGCTGTTCTTTCGCTACTCCTTATTTCTATATTCTACTAGCATATAGTGTACCGCACTTCATCTGTTAAAGTGAAGTTCTAAAAGATTTTTGACATGTGGAACTTTAGAATGGTCAAGAGCTCTACTTGAACCCCTCATTTGTGCTGTACATATTCTTTAATAGAGCAAGGGATACCTTACGTGTGTGTATGTATTCCTCGTCTCAGGAGATGACCGCCAATGTTTTCTACGGGCCTCTGCATGGACAGCCACTCTGATTTATTGCGTGGCACTATGATGTCAGCGCCGTAGCTTGAGCCTCAGGTCCAGTCTAACGGCCAGAGGCTCAATTTAACCCAGAGTAACAAGCAACTTGCCCTTCAAGTGAACAAATGAACGTGAATGTGTAAGATTTCTAGCTTCTCAGCGAAACAGTGGAAGCTCTGTTGGAACCCCTTCGTCTATGTGACCGTGACCAATGCATAATGATGCATCTATTTATTTATTTATTTTCATTTTGGGTTTCATTCCCTCTCTTTGGCCGGCGGGGCGGGGTGGGGTTGCAGGAGGCAGAGACTGGTTGTGGTGCGGTCTTGGCACGCATGTGTTATTCATGTTCAAACATTGTGGTCGTCTCAATCCATATTCATGCTTTTAAAAAGCCAAGCTTTGTGCGTGGAAGTATAGTATACTATCAGGTTCCCTCCCTATGGCAACCGCAGACGGGCAGCTCCAGTTACCTCGGCCGTGGTTGCACTGGACATAGGAGCATAGTCGGTAAATATATATATATATATATATATATATGTATATGTATATACATATATTTTATATATATATATATATATATATATATATATGTATATATGTATATATATAAAAGAAAAAGACAATCTTGGGGAAAGCACGATATTGACTGATAGAGCGCAGAGTAAAAACAAAAAAAGAAAAAGGTTGTCACTTCCTGTATATATATATATATATATATATATATATATATATATATATATATATATACACGTGTGTATATATATATATATATATATATATATATATAGCAGAAGGGCTATATATATATATTTTGCATTTTATATATATTTATATTTATAATATGAAAAATAATATTTATAATATAATAATATAATATTTATATATATTTTGCAGAAGGGCAAAAGCGAGCTTGATGTTTATTTTCAATATATATAATATATATATAATATATATAATATATATATATATATATATATATATATCAAGGACCCATCCACAGATCTAGAAACATCTTGGGCTGCCTTGGAGGTATTCCAGCTAAGCGATTGTGTGTATCAGCTGTACTTCTCAGATCATCTGTGATAAGCCTGAACTCCACCAATGTCTTTCATCCTAATGGATTCCATCTGACCAATCAGAGCATGGACACATGGCTGCAGATAAGCCCGCCGGTGCTGGAGAAGTTCCGGCAAAATCCTTGCGATAGTCCCCCACCCCTCAACTCGTTTATCCCTCAACTGCTGCTATCAACAATCAGCCAGGGTTAATGTTGAGAGCCCGAGGCTGACTGATTGGAGCCGTGCAGACTGCACATTAGTCAGGGCAAGCCTAATGTTGGACTCCAGCTATCCAAGTCCATCTTCTGCCTGACCACCTGCACTTGAGTTCACCAAATCGTATACATTTAAAAAAACTGACATGAGACTGTAACCATATCTCAAGCTCGCTTGTTCGTCCCAACAAGCCACAGACATATTTGGGGGTCTTGCATATTAGGTAAAACACCAAGTTGAGACATCTGCGGTGGTCTTCGGTGAGTAACTCTTTCTTTCTCGCTTTGCATTCTCTCCATACAAAAGGAAAAAAAAATACTAATGGCACTGGGAGCAGGAGAATCATGCAACAGGGTAATTACACAGCAATTACCGCAACATTCTGCAGCTGAAGGGGCGCTCGAGATATGGTCTTGAGCCTAAAGAGCAGAGACGTGACTCAACTTAGCTAAAAACACACAGACACACACGGTCAGGTGGAGCTTGGCTCACACAAGTGCATTCTGTCTTTATTCAAAAGCTTTACCTCCCTGCTCGTTGTGCTCGGCAGAGGAAACTCCCACTGTGTCTCACTCTTATTGTGTCTCGTATGTAAAGGATGTCTGGAGACGAGGAGGAAGACATTTTTTATCTTGTGGTGCTTTGACCCAACACCAAATATTCATGATGACAATCGCAGCTTGACTTGTTTTGACAAAAAGCCATGACTTTATACCTGACAGTCGGACTGGTGACCAGTCCGAAGTGTAGTTTGTCTTTAGTCTAAAGTCAGCTGACATAGACCCCAGGTCCTCGTGGCCCTAGAAAATAGATTCTCGTTTGGTTACCGTACTTGTATGCACTTTCCAAGTTCCTCTAATTTCTTTTTTTTTTTTAACTTGGCATTGTTGGTGGATTAAAAGCTGTCCACAAGGTGGCGTCAGTTTCCATAGTATCACAGCTTTCATCCGCTCTATGAGTTCAAGTCCCAGGCACAGATGGCTGCGAGATGAGATGGAGAGACGGGGGTTAAACGAAGGCCATACTGAGAAGGTGATAGTCTTTTAGGAGTGAATTGTGTGTTCTTTTGAAAAGTCACAACTGAAAGCTTTCAAGCGTTTGTGATGATTGTGAGATTCAATAATTTGCGATGGTCAGAGATGGGACGAGCGTGCAGGTGGACAGCTTGAAGCATTTTGTTTACAACACACGTTCGAATGCATGTACTGACTTGCTCACAGTTTGTATCACTAAGTCGTCCGTGTGTGTGTTTGTCGAAATGTTTGCTTGCTTTTTCTTTAATCACAGCATGTACATGATCCAGGGCTACTTGTCACTTTGTAGTCTCGGAAGTCAGCGTGACCCACATTCCTCCTGGGAAGTACAAAATTTGGTGCTACATGATGTTTGTATGCGAAACTGTGTTTGTACGGTATGTTCATGTTGATGTTTCACTTTGAGTCTAGAACAACCCTCGTTATATGTTTATAAACAGTTACAAGTGGAGAAAAATGAAGACTTGGTTGACTTTTACTGAGAGAAACCAAATCGTGTTCAGCATTTTATTGGTCCACAAGACTTGAGAAATACTGTGCAAACAATTGTAATGCAATGGTGGTCACGCTCCATCCGGGCCTCCTCAGTGTTCTGCTGAAATGATTCTTCCGGAGGCCACTGAGTTCTTATTCTTTCTTTGGATGGAAGACAGATGGGTCAACTGAGTTTGTGGTTCTGCTTTGGAATATGTTGCGTTTAGGTCGCAGTGTTTTTGCCAGAAACACATTTTCAACCGCTTTTCACTCGTCACATCAAACTGAGCTGTAATAACAATATTATTAACAAACTGTAACCACAATGCGATAGCGAGCCAGTGATCAGATTAGCAGATTGTCATTATGTTAACCTTCATGTTGTATTTACAGTTTCTATTATTTGGGAAGGAAGGAATGTATTTTTTTTGAAACTCAGAATATTTGAATATTTTCTAACATTCTATTTACTCTTCGAAGTAGGCCTCCTGGTCGAAAGTCCAACCTGCTGGCGGCATATGAATTCCACAAAATGTCCACTCCAACTTTCAATGGAATAGTTTCATGTGCCTCCATCACCTTGTAGATAAAGCTACCACCATAAATATTTTGGAGTTGTTATCTATATGACTTAGAGCTGTCTGAAAAGAACACGTTGACACATACAAGAAGTAGAGGTGCAATGTCTGGACTGCGTAGTCATGACAACCGCTCAGTGTAGGAGGTCTGCTACAGCACGAGGCGTATATGGTGTCGTACCATGCGCAACAATTTGATGTTAAAAGTCTATGCATGTTTGGAGTTTGCGCTGAGAGATTGACTGCCATTCTCATCAGCAAAACCCAAGCTCCTAAAGGAAAGCTTTACTTTCCAGAGAGGCAAAAAGCCAACTGCGTCTTTGACTAACTCAAAAAAAGCTTCTATCGTCAACAATTCCAAGCTCCTGACATTTGGGACAAAATGTCACATTCCCTTTCTGATAGATGTGACTCCAATGACAAATTCTTTCAGTCTGAGACCTAAGCTTGGTTTTAAGATAGTTCCACAGTAGGCGGAATGTCGAGGTCAATATTTTATTGACTTGCGTTTTTTTTTTAATGTTTATGTTAAAAGGGCAAAGCAAAGATATCTCATTTAGAGTGTAGTGATCTATCTAAGAACAGTGACGGGGCTAGAATGTTTTTCTTGGGGGGGACATATATCTCGGGGGTCGACAAAACAAGCAAACAAACAAACAAACAAACAAACTCATTTACAAACCCTAAAAATTCAAAGATAGGCTCCAACACGCCTGAGACCCACGTGAGAAGATGTATGAATGATTGAATGTATATGTTCCGTATGTTGGAAATTTAAAAAATAAATCCCAGCATAATTGGAAAATACACAAATACCCTAGCCTGGCACCTGGGGGGCTGGGAAACATATTTCAGGGGTGGCTACTGCCCTCTGCGGCCCCCTTCTAGCTGCACCCGTGTCCAAGAGCAAGAGCAATATGCTCAATTTGGCCTGAAATAAGGCTTTTTAATGTCGGTAGCAAAATGATGAACAAGTGTGCTTCTGGCAAACAGTATCTTGAAGGAACTTATGTTGAAATGCTTCCACTGTATTCAAAAGCCTTTCTGGAATAGTATTTTCCATCTTGTGCTCTCTTTAGGACTCTTTTTTTTCACTTGTGCAACTTTTAGATCATATGTGACATTGTAGAATGTGTTGTACTTCCACGGAACCCAAAAAGTGACCGTAACAAATGTGAGCTGCCTGTATTCTGTCAGTGGTAGAGTGTTAAATGTACTCATCATTGCCTGAAGGGTTTACTGTTGCCATCGCCAACGTACTGACCAATCAACAGACTTAGCTTGAAGTGTAATGACTGCTATTAACAATCAAGATTTACTGAAGGGAACAGACCTATTTTTTTCCCCCATTGCCTCCTGCTACTTTCTCTCTTTTGCCAAACCCAAGATGGCTCCATTAAGCTTGCTGGTTGCCCTCCAGAGAGTGCAGCACTCCAAAGTCTGGAGTCTAATTAGATTTATTTGTACAATAGCTGTGGAGATTTCAGCATTATCGATGTACCCATGACTGGAATGCGGCTTCCCATTTATTTATTTATTTTTGGCTTGAAATGCTTTTCTTGTCTAGTTTCTCATTATACTTTTATATATCCTTTATGAATAAAAGAAAAACAATAATCTGGAATATAAAAGGCAATTCCTGGATCCTTAAGGGCCTCACTTGACTATCTCTGTCTCTCTTTTGCCAGCTTGAGAACCTGTTGGAGCAGTTAAAGGACAAAGACAAACAGTTGTCCGGGTTAAGGGATCGAGTCCAAGGCCTTCAAACCGATTCTAGCAACACGGACACGGCCCTTGCCACGCTGGAGGAGGCCCTGTCTGAGAAGGTGAACGTGTAGAAATATTAATACAAAAAAATCAGATGACCCTTAATGCAAAATTGTGTACACACCACTTTATTTGAGTATCAACTAAAGACACAGCAATATGTCCATGATAACACAACAACCAGCTTGTCAGATACACACAAAATGAAACCATGAGACCACCAGTCGAGTTTTAACGCTCTGGAAAAATTTACTCATCAAGGTACACAGATTAAGAAGGAAATTGGTAAGGCTTCATTAGTTTGCTTCTTTTGCTGTGACTCACTGTTGTTATTCATGGACACATGGCTGCTAATTTATAGATAGACCACACCAGAAGATGTGAGAAAACTAAAAGTGGAAGCTTGGAGGGAGTTTAAGGGAGTATTGAATCATGGGTCATCACTTTGTAGAACCTTGGGGGAATCTATCTGTCTAGCTATCCATCCATTTTGAGAATCTTTTCCCTCGTAAATTAATTTTTGGTAGTTGGAAGAACTTCTATTCAGGAAATAAAAATGCTTTTTGCTTAATTTACTAACATCACATCACTCGATTTACATTTCTGTTTTATACCGTCGCGCACCAACATCAACATGAAAATCAATCACTCATTTGATATGCTAAGAAATTTATTAATAAAAAATTAAAAGTCCCGAACCATATACATCTTGTGCCGTCCCGTCCCGGTGAAAACAACTCCAATCTTGTCCTACTCTCATTCAGCTTGACTTCCACTCCTGCATATCTCACATTTTAGAGGTCAGCTACATCAAAAACAAAAACAAAGTTCATAAAACTAAAAGTGTTTCCCTTCCTGGATAATTTCATTCCCATCTGCTAAAAATCTTTATGCTATACCAACCCAATAAAGTCATTAAAGGTAAAGTTTGAGTCCCATCCCTTGGGAATCTCGTGGGATTCCTGAAAAATGTCAGCCTCTAGGACAGCATCTCAAATTGTGGGGGAAAAAAATGAAATTGACCATATTTGGTCCTTTGGTGACGATATCTTGTTTTCACGTTGCTCCGCCCAAATCTGGCTCAGCGTATTCCTTTCTATAGAATTCAGCTGTGATGAGAAGAGCATTGGCAAGCATTTTCTACTTTGCGGTCAACAATGGGTTCGTAATGTGTTTACAAGAGTGTTGCTAATCACAAACCTGCTTGCCACAGGACATACCACGGATCAAATTAACACGCCGAGCTTTGGTGCCCAGACCAAGCCTGAAGCTCTTGAGACTGTCCCACTAACTGTTTCTATGTCACGTTGGACTTGCACGTTTACGCTCATTGTGCCATTCCTTTCTTTTTTTTTTCTTCCCCCCATCTCATCCTGGCCCATTAGCCATTTCCTTGTCTCTTCTCTCTCTCTTTCGCTCTTCCAAAAGCAGCTCTGTGCCAGGTGGAGTTAGATGGTATATTTGTCCAATTCACCCAGGGGGCTTAAAGCTGCCAATCACGCTGCAATGCCACATCGTAAAAGGCCCAATTTTGAGCGGCGCCGTGTGCCTAAATAAACACCTGAATAAACAGCTCGATAATCGCTTCAGTCCACACGCCCACTCGACACACCTTACGCGCTCACCCACCCATGCTGCGGACGTGGTTTCGGGCCGGCGCTCAAAGCCGTACCGCTGCGATTAGAGAACAGGGGTGAATTATGATATAAACATTCCAACTTGGTTTATCAGGAGTCAGCGTGGAGTTGTAAGGAAGTGATCTCCAGTACTGTATTATCCATTTTCAATAAATCTGTCTCGATACTCCGTCTTGCTCTGATCTCTCGCTGTCAAAGCGATTATTTACGACGATTTTATTTAAGACTTGTATTTATGAGCTTGGCTGGCCTTTTTTTAAAACATGCTATTGGGCCCATTTGGTAAGAGGCTATCATTCATGAATGCTAGCAGAGAGCCCGACTAGTCACCCAGGACTGACAATCGTTTGCATTTTGGACATGAAATGGTTTATGGCTTTAATGGGAATAAGCACGTGAGTAGATCATATCCTTTAAGGTCTTTACCAGAGTCAATCTCATGCCGCTCAATTTTCCTCACTTCTCAGGAGCGAGTCATTGAGAGCCTGCGGGAACAGAAGGAGCGGGCGGACAGGGTTCAACTGGAGGAGTTGGAGCGACTGAGGAAGGACAACCAGGAATTGAAGGACAAGCTCTTAGTGCTCCAACCTCAGAAACTGTCACCCGGCCAGCCCTCGATCCCGAGCCCAAACCAAGGCCGGAGGCCCGACGGAGAGGTCTGTATGGTGTGAGCGTGGAGAGGACGGGGCTTCACAAAGTGGAAATGTGAGCACGTGTGTGTTTAACAAATTTATATGCTCAACAGCACCCGAGAGGAGCAATTGAAACAAATGATGTTGGGGGAGATAACATCATAAAGTGTCCATGTCAGTGCTGTGTAATTTTGGTTGTTGTTGGATTCATTTTTTTTTACTATGATTTGAAACCCAAATAATCCAAAACCAATATAACAAATGGGCAAAAACGACGTGCTTGTTGATTCAAGCGCAGTGAAGACTGTGAGTGGAATGTATGTACGGTCCAATCTACAGTCTACCACAAGTTTCAAAACACAATCACTAAGAACCGTTTCAAATACATTCAACCAATCAAAAATAAATAAATGTCGAATCGTAGACTATATCAAGGGTTTCCCGGGCTATTTATTTGCTTGTGTGTATCTATTTTGGCAGTCTCAAACAACATTTGGATGGGTAAATGATTTGCAAAATTAGCTGGAAAATAAATCAAGTCTAAATAATATATCAATTTTATTTTAAAAAACGTTACAATCAATTATCAATTTTCATGTCTGATTTCATGGACCACCTGCAATACCGCCACAGACCACTAGATGGCCGCGGACCACTGGTTGACAATACAGTGATCCCACGCTGTAATATCTCCGGGTCCCGTTAAAGAAAAAAAGAAGGATGCCTCGTTTGGATGTGTTGATCGTCTTGTACTTTATTGCCACCTCCGCACTTGCAACACCGTTCTCTGTTGTACACCAACCCCTCGCCACCGGGGGCGCTACACATACATGGCACAGTATATTCAAATCTGCTGTGAATATTACACTCGCTACTTCGCGTTTCGTTTATCGCGGCTTCACTACATCGCGGATTTTTTAAAAATTAAAAAGAACATTTAAAAGTCAAAATAAGACTTCTAAACGTGGAAACGTGTCTAACCTTTAGGACAATGTAGTATTGCTCCAAATGTTCGTTTACAGTCCGTTTTCGCACGATGTTAGCACGATCGCGAATTAGCATCTTTCCGCTAACTCGTTAGCCTGCCCAGTACTTCTTGTTGGTGACCGTACTTCGCGGATTTCATTTATCGCGGGTGGTTTTTGGAACCAATTATCCGCGATAAACGAGGGATTACTGTACTTGGACTATATCAAACACATATGTTTACATTGTGTTTTTAATCTAGTTTGTAAATCCATCCATCCATCCATTATCTGAACCGCTTAGTCCCCACGGGGGTCGCGGGTGTGCTGGAGCCTATCCCAGCCGTCATCGGGCAGTAGGCGGGGGACACCCTGAACCGGTTGCCAGCCAATCGCAGGGCACACAGAGACAAACAACCATTTGCACTCGCACTCACACCGAGGGACAATTTGGAGTCTTCAATCGGCCTACCAAGCATGTTTTTGGGATGTGGGAGGAAACCGGAGTGCCCGGAGAAAACCCACGCGGGCCCGGGGAGAACATGCAAACTCCACACAGGGAGGGCCGGAGGTGGAATCGAACCCGCACCCTCCTAACTGTGAGGCGGACGTGCTACCCAGTGCGCCACCGAGCCACCCTAGTTTGTAAATTGAAAAGGAAATTAAGTTAACTCATTCAATGTCAAGTCAGTTAAAAAAGACCTTTGACGTGTATATGCGTCAATGGCAGTGAATGAGTCAAGTGGCTGTAATCAGCGGATTTGCCTCTTTAAGTGGCCGACAATATTCGGGTTAGCATGAGGCTAAGCCTAAAACAATACCATATTTCTCCAGTGTTCTACGTAGACTCGTTAGCTTGGCTTATTAACTTCCAACCATGCTCAGATATGCGGCTTCTCTTGTGTTGAATGTCTGACAACTATCTGAACATAACTTAGGTCAGCTTGTCACCAAATATGTGTTTTCACAACGCTACGGAAACTGGTAAACCAAAATACAGTGGAGCCTCGGTTTTCGAACACAATCCGTTCCAGAAGGCTGTTCGAGAAGTGAATCGTTCGAATTACGAACCATATTTTCCCATTACAAATAATAAAAAAAATTAATCCGTTCCAAGCCCAAAAAAAAAAAAACACCTTTTTTAAGCATTTTTTCATTTGCGCATTTTTGTCCAATCGCGCAACTGCAGCGCACCGCCGAACGCGCAACCGTAGCGCGTCGCCGACCGCGCAACTGCACCGCGCTGGTCGCATGATTATGACAGAGCCGTCGCTGAAATTTAGAAAATATTTTTAAAGTCCTAATATACTTTCCAAAATTTGAATGGACGTCAGTGAGCAGGGAGCTTAATTTGGTCTGATCGCGCCCGGCGCTCAGTGTCGCATTGCTTTAGGAGCGTCTTTGTGTTTTAGTATGGCTTTACTGCTCCCACTTGCTTCCTTTGGAGGCATGATTAGAGTTGATGCAATCCTCAGAGTAACGAGAACGTAATAACGAACGGAGTCAGTTGGCATGCGGGTCCTCTCGGCTAATCTCGCGAGGTTCGACAACCGAATTTCGTCCGACATCCGAAGCAAAACAATCGCGAATTTTTTGTTCGAATTCCGATTTGTTCGAGAACCGGGACGTTCGAAAACCGAGGCTCCACTGTATTGCCTTTTTTTTTTTTTTTTGCCCGCATCCAAAATGCATCTTTAATTCCTTATCCCGGATAGTATCCACAATAATCTTAGTCATCAGCATGGAAGGATTGTCCTGCACTAGATATATCTTAAGAGAGGATTAGGCTGTTGATATTAAAATGATGTGATTAATGGAGGAATAAAAATCCTTCCATCCCTTATTGGGTGCCAAGCAATCGTATTTTTTCCTCCCATTTCCCTCACACACACCAGCACATAGGCTGTCACATGGCCAGAATTTATGAGCGACTTTTCTTTTATAGTCATAAAAAAGCATACACACACACATTTCATTCCCGTTAAACGATATCTCGCCGAGCGTCGGGCCACAAAAAAGGGACGGCAGCTCGATAACTCTTTGGAGGCAGCAGATTTACGCTCTGACAGAAGTGTTGCCATAATTGGATTATTTATTGTCGTCAGCAGCCGGAATGTAAACTTGCAAATTCTTCAAAAGGACTTACAATGTCGCTGGATGCGCAAATGTGTGTTCCTCGACGAGCGAGCAATACTTTCCCCTTCCCGGGTTTCGCGTAAGAGGCAATTTTCAAATCAGAATGAGTTAGATGAGATCGAAGCTCAACGAACTTCAAAATTGTCAGGCAGTGTCAGCAATCCCGTCATTATTTGTATGATTTATAAAGTGCTAACTTCCTTGTATGGGTTGAGCAAAATAGCGTTTTCTTGCATTGATGTGGTTTGTGTGGCAATGTCTATAAGAAAAGGAAAAAGAAGTCGAGTAAATGCTGTAGTTGTGTGAGGAAAATCTCTTAAAGCTGTTGCAGTTGACGGTCACAGTCAATTGGTACGGCGACACATTCCCTGCAGATGTTTGCGATCTGACTCAGTCAAGCTGCTAGCGGAGCCTTTTCATCTCAAAGTTGTTTAAAGCACCACATCCGCTTCCCATGATGTTGGATTTGCTCATCCCCAGGCCTGGGGAGGTAAAGGCTACTTTTAAAGAGACAAATATTGCTTCAGGACGAAAACCGGAAAACAACGATTTTGCGGTTTCAGAATTCGTTTTGTTTCAATGACTGTATTTGCATTGTCGCTATACATATATAAAATGCAACAATCACAAATGATGGCTTTGTTATATTGTCATTTGTCCCTTATTTACTTTACTCAAAGAAAGAGCTAATGATCATCTCCTCTTCATCTCGCCCTCTAGATGGCAGCTCTAATAGACGCAGTTCCAGCTGTAAGTTCCATGGTAGGTTCCATGTTATTATGTCCCTCTTGTGTCCCAAACTTTCTCATGCTGTTGAATGAGAAGGTGCGTTTGACTGTTACTGAATGTAGCTCTTCTTCGACTGAGATTTTTTGTGGGGCTTCTTGTTAAAGTAGCTTTGTCACACTGACTGCTAAGTCAGCAATTTGCAATCATTTTTCATAATATCCCAAATGTTTTGTCTCTCTATTTATACGTCATAGCTCCTTGTCAGCAGCTACTATTACCAATAGTAGTATACGGCACGATATCTGTACAAATGTTATATTTTGTTTCGTCATGTATTGGCCTGCCAGGACACTACGGAGCTTTGTACCTTATAATATGGAACATTTAGAACTTTTGTTTTAATACTGATGTTCATTAATGTGCATCCTTCTTATTTGAATAACTCAATCAATCAATAAATAAATATCAATGGCCATCCATTTTTCCATTTTTTCAAAATAATAAACACTGAAATAAATATCAACGCCCATTTTTGTATTTTTTTTTTTTCAAAATCCAATTGCTAGACTCTCTATGCACCTGACGCATGAACTTGCCTCCTCCCAAGGCCCCAAACCCAGAGGACACATTGCGCAAGTGCCCGGACATCACGGATCGCCTAAGGCTTCTCGAGCAGGAAGTGGCTCGCTACAGGGAGGAATCTGGAAAGTCGCAAGCAGAGGTCGCCAGGTTGATGGCGGCGCTGAAGGACGCTGAGGTGGACAGATCTGGCCGAGAGAAGAAAATAAATGATCTTGAAAGGTGAGTGTTTAAATAAAAAAGATACATACAGAAGACACCTGGGTGTCCTAAGAGAAGTGCATTTTTGAGTTCCTTCATCTGAAAAGGAGCAATCTGAAGGCCATAATCTCCATTCCTCTTGAAAAATGCTTCCATCAAGTTGTCATGAATATGTCACAAATTTAGGACAAATTAAATGAAGTTGTATAAATTCTCCCGGTACTCAAGGTGCCCTGGATTGGAATCAGTGTGCTATGGGATCTTTCTGTGCACACATGGGTGGCCAAATGTTTCTGTGCGAATGTTTGCAAACGACAAAACAAGTTGTGTTCACTTTTGTGGAGAGCTAAGGAGAACCAGATGATGCGACACTTTCACAACAAAGCCGCAAAAGAAAGCTGACAACGGAAAGTACCGCTTTAGATCTTAACCATGACATCATCTTAGTACTGATAATCTTTGTTTATATTTGTTATTGCTAATTTCTTGTTTCATGGGAACAATTTATTAGCACGGTTTAAGTTAGTGTCAAATGGGAACAGTCAGACGTATCGCATGTTGATTTACTCTTGTAGTTTGAAGCATTTCTTTAGTGATATGGAGACATAACTTGAGAAAATAAATCAGACTCCCAGTCTGAGTATATCCCAGTTAGTGACCTGCTAAGCACTCTGGTATGTAAGGAAGAGTTTCAGTCAAAGGGAGGTTTGCATTATGCATATATGCAGTATTTGCCTCATTCTGAGTTTGACGTGTATTTTGGAGGCAGATGGGCCCGCTGTAATCCGATTTATTCGTAAAACCCACACCCAAAATACATTTGCATAGATCTATATAAACTGGAGCCAAATTTGCTGGGTTTGCAAATTTTGAACTCGTCAAGGAAAACACACATAGCCATCATAGTATTCATTCAAGTTTTCATCGTTTCGTGTTGGAAAGCATAAAGCTAAATAGCATAAAATAACTTTTGCCAAGTCATTTTTGTCTTTTCCCAATTTCACTCATCGTACTGTACACGAACGGGCAACACGTCACGTGGTATTTTTACAACGATAAGAAGGATAAGCACCACAAAGAATCTATAAATAATAAACAGTCTTGTCGTGTTTGGATCTTTCAGCGCTGCATCAAGACAAATGCCCCAGATAAAACTTCAGTGTTGACCCAAGTGCCGCACTCTAAACTTTCTGAGTTCCTGCTTCCTCCCCCCTGCATTTCTTTTTTTTTTTTTTTTTTAGGTACCACCAAAAGAAAAATGTACATCATTTAGATTGTATCTGCCTCTTTTTCCACAAACGCCACATCGATACAGTCGCGACCGTGATGTTTGCCGACTTGCTTAAAATCCTTTCACAGCGATATTTGCACATATTTTCTGCACGTTTACACAATATAATCAGTCCTCGCGCATTCCAAACGTCTTACAACTAAGTGGGCCACAAACCTTTTGGAACTTGGAGTCTTCAAATTATATCTGAGTCATTTTATTTATATTATATTTTATATAATACAATTGTTAATGATTGAGGATTATCTTGGTGGGTTACTTTGTTTTTGTCAACCCAAGAAGCAGTTCAGACCAATAAAACACATTTCAATAAAGACTTTGGGATAAGATTGATGGGAAAATATGCTTTAAAAAAAAAGATAAAAACACAGCTGCTCTCGGAACCAGCAATAAATCGGATCTGCTTGTGTTGGAACAATGTTGTGGCGAGTGGTCCAGGTGGAAGAAGCACAAGAACATGTGAAAAATGACTTACAAATCTATCAGGTTTCACGCACTGTGCTTTTCTTCTCTCTCTCTCTCTCCCCCTCCAACAACTGTCTGTCTTGCTGCACTAAAATATTATAGTCCCTTCCGATAGCCATCAAATTTTAATGCAGGCACATGCAGCCCTGATACTCTTACTCACACTTTTATACCTCATCAACCTTGCCCGGATGGTTTTGATGGCACTGTATTAGCTATCAAAAGACACCAGCATGTCTGCGGGTTTGCACACCTGCGCCGGTAGCAGCGTGAGAGCTGATATGCCCTCATGGCCAGCAACTTCTCAGTGGACACGCCTCCGAGCTTATGCAAACATACACGGATACGTTGCGGTGGAAACGAATTCCTTCTCTTGATGGAGGATGTGCGTATACTTCGTGACAATTAAAGGAGATACTGGAATGAGTGTGTTATTTTTGTGGGTAGTAGGAGGAAATGCAAGACTCAAAATGAACTTTTTAATAAAAAGGTTAGGTTTGATTTGAGATGTTAATTTTCATATGCACAGTAAAAACACAACAGTACTACCGAGCAATGAAATTTATACTTTTCTAGTTTCCCCCTCTGCCTGTTTGCAGATTTAAAAAAAAAAAAACAACAACTCCCCAATATTTTTATCTTTTGTTTGGCCTTCATGTAGGTTTTTCATTTTCTTTTTTGAATAATTATTTGTCACTTTTTTTTTTCTTTTCAATGCATTTAAACGTGCTTCCATTACATGCAGATTTTTGCTACTCACAGGATGGCCCTGTTCCAAAAACGGACTTTTAGTGTATATGAGCTTAGGAGTAATACTACTTCAGTTTATGCAAATAAAAAAGAAAACGTTGTATTGTGCAAAGATGGAAACAGGTGAGTATTCAAGTATTGCACAGTTGTAGACGCATAACAAAAGAAAATATTGCAACATGTGCTTGACCGAGTGTGATGTCATTAGAGTAGTAGTCTGGTAGAGACAGACTTATTCATCTAATGATCTTCTCTGTGTCTACATTATATGGAAACAAAAATATTGGGACACCTGACAATGATATGAACTAAGAATGGAAAAAAATCTGGAGGTCACTGTTATAATTGCTTCCACTCTTCTTTGAAATGTCAGAGTGTGTCTGTGGGATTTTTTTTATCTCGAATATCAGCTCTGAGATCAGAGACACCGTCACTCTTGTGGTTTATCCCAAAGGTGTTCAGGTCAGAGCTCTCAAGTTCCTGCACATCAAAATCATTCAACAATAGTTAGGTGTGAATTAATGATAGCACTGCCCTGGAAAAGATGGAAACTCAATATCTAGAATGTATCGTGCGCCTGGTTAATGAACTAAATTGCTTTTAGTCCATATTCAGTGAATTTGTGTGTGTTTGTGCCAGCTGAGTGTGTGTTCCATGTTTTCATCATCTTTTTTTAAGCGTATTGAAATGAATCACTCGCCGACATCACTCACATGTTGGACACACACAAGCAACATTTTGGGTGAAATGACAGCAAATATTTGCTCACATGTGGGGGCAGCTTGTAGCGCTGATCCAAAATCAACACGCCAGCATGGATGTGGAATAATAATGTGGCACATTTTAGCAGCTGCTTGCTCACAGCTTGTTTACAGTGCCGGAGAGTTCTCTTACGCTAATTTGTCACTGTCAGCTTTCTTGCCTTTCCACCTTTTACTTCCCAAAAATACAAGTACCAAACATGGTTTTTTATTTTTTATTAGACTTTTGCTACCTATATGTTGGAATGGGATGTTCGATATGTGTTAAAAGTTGAAATAAATCATTAATTAAGTGGTAAATGAAAAAAAATTGTTTCATCATCTTCTGTGTACTTTGTGTCCATGTGCTTTGCAGTTGACAGATTTACACGCATGCCTCAACTCCATCACTCAGCTTGCCTGCCATGAGTCACACATTTGCAGTGGTTGTTTATTTTTGCCTCGTGTGACCCTGTCATAAAAAGTTTGCTTCAATGATCATGGTAGGAATTATATTAGCAACTCTCAATTTTTATAATTCTTTTTTTTTTTTTCTCAAGGCAAATCAAGTCCCCTCTTATTCAAAAACAGACAGTGCCTGGCGAAGTAAGGAGGGATGCGCAACTTGATGGACATCCACACTCTTTGTCGCAGGTTTGGAAATATCAAAATAATTGCATGTGTTGGAGATACTTTGCCCTGTCATTTATGTTTTCATCACGCCTACTTTTTTTGTACACGTGTCAGAACACTCTACTGTTTTGCATTTCTTTTCCTTGTGCTCTATCGGAACCCCAATGTTGCTTCCCCATTTCACTGCGACTGCTCTACATTTATCTCCGCATTCATGTGGAACACAACATGCCCAAGGATAAGCACAAACAAACTGGGCCGCGCCTCCACCTTCCCGCTTTCCCATCCATGCAGGAGAGTTTATGTGGGATAAAGCGATACCGTCTCTCTGCTTCATCATCTCTATCGCTCCACTCTGCACTCAGTCAACACCAAGGAGGCACACTTCCGAAGTGTTCACGTCAGGCTCCCAAAGTGGTGGCCTTGTATTACTTTTTTACTGTAAAAGACGGGTGTGATCTTTCTCAACTTTCTTCTTTTCATAGTCTATGCACCTGTCACATTCCCAATAATCATTACCCACATACTTAAAGCAACACGCCACTGAATGTGTATAGTATATGTGAAAAATTTGTGTATATGTAATATGTGTGATTGTGTGCTTTCTGGGGCAGTGTACACAGCTGCTGGAAGTTTGCATTTTCTCACTCCCTGTCGGTTTATTGTAATGATTATAAGCCCTCCATCCCACCAGAAAGGGTCAGACTCTATAATGACCTTTCCTTAGGGACCTGGGTGATGACTGGTGCTGTAGAGCCAATTATCCATCCATTTCTTCTCCCCCCCTCCCCCCAACACCAATATACCAGTACTTGTCGGTGTATCCTTGAATGACAGCGGTATTCTCTCATAGCTAATAAAAGTCCCACAACACAGAGAGGATGGACAGATATTCGCTCTGAGGTGGGAGTTTTGGATCCCAGCAGCAGCAGCAGCAACAGCAGCACCTTCTCAGTAGGGGGCTTGGAGGGGTGTATTCGTTTCGTCCAAATGTGTGTGCGCATATCTCTGCTGGGCGGGGTCAGAGCAGCACTTGTTGATTCTGTTGCATCGAATTACTGGCCGTCTGTCATGTCCAATTACAGTGCTGCGGGGCTGACGCACACAGGCTTCCTCTGTGCGTGTGCGCAAGGGGTTTGTCGCTCACCTCCAGCTGTGTGGTGCTGACGTGACGAGCAACAAGTTTCCGCTTGCGATTTGCCCCGCTTGGCACTGTTCTCATCACCCGCGGGGAGAATCCCATTGCTGCTGTCAGTATCACCATATGACTTATTTACTTCGTTTGGGTGTCCTACGATTTGAGTCCGAAGAATTGCAATTGGTTCTCCGTAAGTGGTTGTATAAACTGTGACCTGACATAACATCGCTCATGTAACACAAAAATATTCACAAGTGCTTTGCAACAGACGTTTGGGTTGGCTGCGGCTCTATACCCACGTGACCCAATTACGGCACGGCTATTCTGCAGCGTGAACGTGTGAACTCCAAGGCGAGACCCCCCCAACCTAAAATTGAAAGTGGGCGAGAGAAACTCTGGGTTTATTATTTCTGTTCAGTGTTTTCTTTCACAGTTCCATCAGCCTATGTGGAGAGTGATCCTTTTCCGACTCAACACGGGTGTTGTAGAGGCCACACACACGCGCACATACACACGCACGTAAAATACACACCTGCTCTGCATTTTTTAGTGAGCACTGATATGGAAGTCCAAAAAGATCATCCTTAGTTTTAAATCTGAATTGAATTGCTTCTCTTTGTATTTCATTTCTCTTATGATTTAACAAAATGATTTTGTCATGGGCTTACGGTATAGGAAAGTGTTGACTATTTAGAAATAAAACACCCTCGCCGTCATCACTTGACATCCAAACTCATCAATAAAATCATCTTGCCACTCAGCTTATGAGATACACCCCCATGTGGCTAACGTGTGTAACTGCAGGCAGGATGGGGTTAACGCTAAAGGGAAGCTGCCCACACATTCCAAATAGGACATAGTTATGTTTGCATCCTGTGTGATGATGCGGTTATGCAATTTGAAATTGAATTCACGCAGTTAGTTTTTCGATCATCTATTTTTAATTATTCGCAAGCTATTTCATTCAATAATAATTACACATCATGACATTCATGGAAAGCTTTAACACATAGAGAGTGAACAAGTTTTGTTGACAGTTTTGCGTTCTCACTGCACAAGCTTTGACGTCACGTATTTTTACCACAGTGATTATAACCTGTCTGTGCCAGCTGAGTTATCTTTCACGGACAAGTTTCACCCCCTCTTTTGTAGACGGGCACAACAACTGCGGTGAAAAAAATAGTGTGTTGAATTTATTCAATTTTATTTAGTCGGTGGTGGCACAAAATACAAAATAGTTGTGCACTGGGAAAATAGTCTTGCTGAACCAGAAACAGACCTAGCCCAAATTGTTCACACTGAGTTCGGAGCATGCAATTTATCAAAGTAATTAAGGACATAAATGTGTTAAGAAATTAATTTTTTTGTCTTTGTATCGTCGTTTCAGACTTAAAGATTGCATGTTCTGCAATTTCTTTTGGTGATTGATAGCTGGTTGGTTGTTTTGCAGATGTGTCTGCAATCGTTGTCTGCTGGGAAGTCAAGAAACGGGTTGAATGAGTGTTTCGCCCTTGTGTGTGTGTGTGTGTGTGTGTGCGTGTGCGTGTGCGTGCGTGTATGCGTGTGTGTGTGTGTGTGCGCATCTGAATGAGAATGACCTCACATTAGTTATAAGTGCCATAAGAAAGACGGGAGCCACCAGCGGTTTCAGCTGCAGCTAACATTTTTGCGGTGGAGTCGAATACCTCTTTGCTCACACACAGAGAAAGACAAACATTGACAAGAGAAGTCTAAAAGAAAAGTATGGGTAGTTGAAGCAGAAAAAAAGTTGAACTCAGTTTACAAATGTCTAATGCAGTTAATACCCCTTTCATGCTTAATTTCCAGTTAATTTCCTCAGCGCTGGAAGTCCGGGGCTCCGAATCCAAAGTAAAAAATGTTTGCTACAATTGTTACGTTTGTAAATATAAAATGTGGTTTCAATAATTTATAATTTTTTTTAATATTTAATTTAAAAAAAGTTGTTTTTTCCATCATTTTCAAAATATCTTTTTCATATTTTTGTTTTGTTTTGGTTATTTGGTTAGTTTTATTCACGAGAGTTTATGCAACAAGGCTTAGTTAGGACAGCACTAGTCTCATTCCAACAAGTTTAGCAAACAAGCTTTGGTGACAGGTGGGAACAAACATTATAAATACGGTGCTGGGACTTTTCACACGCACCAAGTCATTTTTCCCCCCCATGTGAAGTGAGAAACGCCTCCAAAATAATCGGGCCCCTACATGCAAAGAACATACTGAGCCATTGTGCTGTCATACCGATGAATGGACTTGATGCCTACTGAGCCAGAATCGAGCAGTCATGCTGTCTCCCCAACAAAAGATAACCATTTAGCTCAGTGCTCAAGCCACTCTGTGGCCATGATGTTCGCCGCTCGCTGACGTCAACACTGTGAGCCGCCATGATATCATCAAGATGGAGGCTACATGAGAACATGCAGTCCCACGGTGGCCCAGTCTAATAACGGTTTGCTAAAACATCACCTGATCTTGGCACAATTCTCACATTCGAAATATTCTTTCTTCTCCTCTGTGTCTCAAAGTAATCAGTCTCATGATGTGTAATGCGGTGAAAGTCTTCCATCAGGCTGACTGGCTGAAATGGAGCATGGCTAATGCTCTGGGTGACTTTTCTTCACACCCTCTGTGGAGACTTACTGGGTCTCCTGTGGCCATCAACCGAAGCCTCCTTCTCACCCATCTGCCATCTTAACTCATTTGGCCCAATTATCGCCAGACTTTTTTCTGCCGTCCTCCCGCTATCCGCTCCCCCGGTGTGGCATTTGAACCAGGCCTTTGAACCATCAACACCGACGCAATCGGACAAGGGGGATTGGGCCCGTACCTCTGAGCCCCTCAATCAGCTTAGCCGGTCTCAGTAAGCCTTAGCCAGGCTGTGAGGCTTTCCCTTGAAGTTGAGCTAAATTAGCACGCACAGGCTCGCCGCTAAGCCGATTAGCTCGCTAATTTCGCTAAAATGCATTGTATTCCTTATTAATGATGTGATTGTGACACAAGGGACTAGTCTGGGTGGTGGGCCGATGTCGGGCTGACAGATCTGTACGTGACGTGGGTGACCCATAATGGAGCTTTTCAAACAAAACATCAAACTCTGAAATTAATTCCAAGCTAGCCGTTTATCAACACCCCCCGCTTATCATGTGCTTGGGAGACTTTGATGTGATTTTAGACGTTTTGATGTGTTGTTTTCTGGGTGAATTAACCATTGGAAGATTATGGGATGAATTGTTCTTGCCAGGGATGTTGAGTCGATTTAGTTTTATAGCAAGATGGTGCATTTCCAGACTACTATGAATCAAAAGCGCTTTTTCAAAGTTGCGTACGCCGCGATGCTAACTCTCCCTACACCGGCTGCTGCGAGCGTGATCTGCGTGAACAGCGAGCAGACTGTCTAACATCTGTGAAACACACCTACCAAACAGGCGGCGATGGACAGCGTCCTGAAAATGTGCGAACGATTTGGCCCCATCATAAAAGAGGCCCGTTCCCTCTTTTATGTCCCACCCCGTGGAGTGCTTTCCACTTCTTCTTTCATTTCCATTTCCCTTCTTTTATGTTACATCCAACAATAATTTGTCTTGTATGTCTTATCTCGGGAAATTTACACATTGTCACAATTGAGAAAAGATGACTTGTAGTTTTTTTTTTTTCAATGACGTCATCATAATAATGACTACAGTGCCGCGTCCTTTTGTAGCGCGCTCGCTGTCAGACGATTACAATCTTCCTGTGTTGGGATAATGATGCCCTAAGGTCACATCCTGTCTGTCAGACTCTCAGGTGGGACAAGTGGGCCCGAATGGTTGGAGGGCATGTGCGTCCATTGATCTCACCTGCTCTCAAGTAGACAAACACTCCGGCGTGTAAAAAAATTAGCAAGCCAAAGGAAAGAGGAGGAGAGGGAAGACTTGTCGCTGCAACAACAGACGCTGCTTATTTGACCTGCCCCTCATTTTCAAGCAGCCGCACATTCCATTCATTAATTTAGCCTAATTTTAGCCTTCTTTCTGACTGACATTAGCCCATTAGTCATACCTACACAATCTATTAAAAGCCAACACAACACCTCGATTGTAAAGTTAGCCTTTTAAAGGTAAATTCCTTTTGATTCATGGTATTAATTCAACAATATGCAAATTATTATGACTAATTTAGCTTTTGCATGCAGGAATACAGAGATGTTTTCTTACTCATTCTGGCAACCTTATTGAGTATTTTTTTTTGTTACAATTGTTTCAATCATGAATTTTATATATGTATGTCATTAGCTGATCAGTGCAAATGAAATCCATATGAACATCCTTGCATAGTTGCTTACGAGGCTTTTTCTCCATGCTGTTTATACCTAAAGTGTTTCTCGCCCTTTACTAGCTGGAAGAGCTGATGGGAGCCCTGGAGAAGACACGACAGGAACTGGACACAACAAAGTTGCATCTGTCCTCCACCCAGCAGACCTTGCGTGAGCGAGACGGACATCTCAACAGCCTGCGGCATGAAAGACGAAAGCAGCTGGAAGAAATTCTGGAAATGAAGTTAGTTTCACTCACATCTTTCGACCTACCTACTTTAAATGAACTTGCTTTGTGCATTGGGGTACAGTCATGCCAAAACAGAAACGACCTTACCCAAATTGTAGTAAGACGAAATGATACACAGTGTCCACATGAGTCATGCGAGGATATCAAAGATGGGATCAGCTATTGCTTTCTTGTGTGTGAGGGAAGTTCAGAGAGCAGATCCAATAAAATGTGTGATGGCTTTTTATGTGTTTGACAAAAAGAAGAAAAAGAAAAGTGGAATTGGACATGTTTCAATATAGTATGCGAGTCAATTCAGTGGAGGGACTGCATGTGCGTTTGTTTTGACGGGTTGGATAGAAAGTGTGTGTAGCTGAAAGTATGCACGTCTAGGTCCGAGACAGCATGTTTATAAACAGAAAAAGGTACCTGTACTTGTGCCAAGCACACACACATGCGCACACACACGCGCGCACGCAGGCACACACACCCGCACACACACACGCACACACAATTTTCATATAAACTATCTTCCTATCTGTCCCCCCCAGCCTCATCTAAGCAGAGGTTTCCAGCAGTACAAATGTGTTACATATGAGACAATCCCAAGATGTGCCTCTTTTTAGATGTAAAATTGCAAACACACTCACAAAACATTGCCTTGGCTGGTGAATTATTCTTGTATAGTCTGCTGGCGCTCGTCTTAAATCATTATTATATCACCGCTACAGAGATAGTTGAGGAAGAAAGTCAGTGTGATGGTTGGCTGACATAAACATCAAAATTACATGTGCTGTTTGTGTGCAATTCCTTGGACTGGATGCCAGGCTACAATGCCACGAGCTAAGGAGGTGGGTGCTTATGCGTGTGTGTGTGTGTGTGCTTGTGTGTGTGGTCTTAGTGCATTCAATGTAGTGCGCATGAAGAGGTCAGAAGCATGGGTTTGGGGTCACCGACGATGCGGATTAAAGGACTATTGAACTGCGGGTGGGGCGAAGAGAGGCGCTTGCATTTTAACAAGGCTCAGAGATGCGTATGGCGAACACACACACACACGCACACACACACACTCTAACACACACACGTACACCATATTCCCACAGCACGGCTCTGGTTCAACTTTGCACAGACACAAACAAGCAGGCCAGATAGGCAAGAGAATGTGAAGTAATGGGAGAACGTGAGAGGGTGGGGAGGTTTTCTTGCAGCAGTCCGATTCGGTCTGCACACACTGAAACATTTAAATCCTAGAAATCAGGAGAGAAACTTGTGCCAGGTTTCTTTTTCTTTCAGTTGTAGTGTGGCATTTGTTGATGAAAAAGACGAATCATTTGCAGTACCGCTGCATGGAGTGAGTTCTTCTAGTGTTGGACAAGCGAGTTCGTAATGAAACGTATCGAGAGCCGGGTCGGCCGAGTGGCTCATTTGGCGCCGGGGTCCCGAGTAAGTGCTGTAGGACGAAAAGTAAATTGTTCTCTCTTGCCTGCACCACATCTGCAGCCCATTTTATTTTTAAAAAACTGATGGCTTCCTTCCGCATGTCTTTGTCGCACCTCACTTGTCTCTTGAAGAGGAGTGGCACAAGTTAGAAGCATCACGCAATGAACTGTACATCAAAGTGGACAGACGTTGTCGTGTGAGCCTTTAAAAAAAGAACCAGGCATCCGTCACACTTACATGTGTCAAAGGACAGAATAATTACAAGAGAGGCAGAAGAAGATTTAGGGAGGGAATAGTCTATGAAAAGACGATGGATTCAGGGTGCGATTGATGAAGAGGGTGTTAAGGAAATGGAGTAAGGGAATGATGGAAGGAGTGATAGAAGAAAGATGAGAGAAAACAAGGGGTGGAGCTGCAAATGACATGAGAAAAGCAGTGTACGTGCGTGTGTGTGTGCGTGCGTGCGTGCGTGTGTGCGTGTGTGTGTGTGTGTATAAGCTATACCAATAAACATCCTGCTACACCAAACTTTGGAACAGCATTTTAAATTCTTCAACACTGTAAGCAGATCAAGAAAGAGCTAGGGGTAAGATTTGTATACAGTGTCCTATTTGGCAGACCTTGAACAATTTTACCATCCAACAGTTTCATTCTCATTTAGCCACAAAAAAAGATAATATATACAAATGCTTGGAAAAGATGACCAAATTCTGCTCGGTTTTGAGTGACACCCTCCACATGGTTACTGTTGTGGTTTTAGTTTGCCGTGGTGTTGAACTCGAGACGCTTAACCCATTTCTAAATGTCATCACAAACAGTGAGTTGCATTTTTTACACTTGCTGTAGTCTGACTTAAGTTTGTTTCCTTCGTGTATCCGTATAGCGAAAAATGTCAGCTTCCTATAGGGTGAGGCCCTACCCATGATTATCAGACCTATGATTTTTATTTTTTTCAAAATGTATTTGTATGTGGTAGAAAATGTTTTGGGTTATTTTTTAAATTAACTGTTTAACATAAATAAATATTTGTATTTTATTTTTATTTTTATGTGGTAGAAATTCTTTTGCCATATTTTTTTTAAATAGTTTAAAAAAAAAGAACATAAAAAAATGCTACACTCTGTCCCTTTAATGTCAGTAGGACATTAAAAAAAAGTGACATATCTGTCTTAAGCCAAGTATAAATTTCCCCAAATACCAATGTCACATTTGATGTTCACTCCTTTCTCCATCCAACAAGTGCGCTGCTTTGACCTATTGTTGGCAAGTGAGAGCAACCCGTGGCATAATGAAGCTTAGAGCAACAGCGACGTTATGACTTTCAAATCCCCGATGTAGACATCCTGTCTCCGTAGAGCCATCGCCATGGTTACGGTGCCAAAACACTCGAGAGTCCGGCTGTAGAGGCAAGGTCATGTCCCTGCTTACTGATCTGTCTGAAGGGCCCAGACACTCTCAAGTACGCAATGAAATCATGGAAACAGTGCACATTTTCAACATTTACTCAGCATTGTGTTCCCATTTGTGATTTTGAATCACTTCTACTTGCCTAAACGTGCTTACAGTACACAGACAAGAACATGCACAGTCGACGGTTTGTGCCAGCGCAGAGACGGACACGTAGTGATTGAGGCGCGCACAAGTACGGTGTTCAAGTGCGATTGTTGTGTTAAGGCAACGATGAGACGTCCAAGGTGACTGAAAGGGATTCTCTGTGCTGCAGTGATGAGGTGGAGCTGACCGCACATCACCTTCCTCTTCCTGAGCAGGTTTGTGTGCGTGTCGCCTCGTGGGAACTCGAGGCCATTCATCATGTCTGTCTGTGCTCCCGTGCCCTCTGACACCCGTGTTTACCTTCGACATGTGTGTCGGCTCGCTAGGTGTGTTGTTATGTCAGGGCCGGCCTACTTTGCTGCCTCCTCCATTTGGTCAGTGGGGGGCCAGATCACCACAGGAATTTTAGAGATAAATGAAAAGAGAACTTAAGGTGGGGGGGTGGATTGAAATAAGAATATATCCAGCGGCTAAGTCTTTGGAAACAATATAACATGTATGAATACTGAACACATTTATTAGACTAACAGCTGATGTAAAGTTTATATAGTGGTGGCCGGCGGGCAGGTGGTACCTGGGTTTTCATTTGGGACTAATTGATCCAACTTTTTTTGCCGTCACTTTTCGATTACATTTAATGGAGACGTCACTGAAGACGTCATTGTCACGTGTAATGAATCGTCTACGTCACTGAATTGCTTTAGGGGCAGAGGTCATAAATGGAGGACCCCCACCCAAATTCCTATTCCTGTTTTTCTGCTTTCCTGACGTGTACTAGTCCTGCAAAGTGCGAAGTATGTTGTTTGAAATGCATGCGGCCTCTATAACTTAATCATTTGGAATGATTGCGCAATATTGAAATCAAAAGGATGCACGGTTCGACATCTGAAGAAACATTTCCATAATAGGGTGCAGAGTTGTTGCGTGGGTGACACATCAAAGCTGATATTTGGGAACTAAAGAGAATCAAGTAGATTTTGCGTAGAATCGCCTCTTTTATTTTACGACTTCACACTGACTTTTGCTGTTGAATGCTTTCGTCTTTGTTTGGCACTCTCTCACTCCACTGATCTATCTCTTGAAGGCTCGAAGAAGGCCTGGAATTTATCACACGTACCTAATAATTACTATCCCAGGAAATGGTCCTGAGGAAGTTGAGAAGTAGGCACACTAGCCCCGCTAATTAGTGTCCCTCGCAAAGGCACACACACACACACACACACACACACACACACACACACACACACACACACACACACACACACACACACACACACACACCCAACTAGCTAATTAGTGTTATTTGGCTGGTGTACAAGTCTTCAGTCGGCTTAATCAGATTGGCTTTTTGGGAGACTAACACCCCCAGGTTTGCACGGTTGTGTAAATCTCCAGGCTAATTGACTGAAAGCCTCGTGTTTGTGTGTGCACATGAGTGCGCAATTGATTAGGCAGCGAGGCCCCGCAGCCATAAAGAACCAGCCCAGGACACAGCACCCAGAGGTGACCAGTGATGGCCTCCTAAACTGCAGTCCAGCCCTCGAGGTCACTGATGGAATTAGGAGAAGGAAGTTGGGAGTCAGTTTAGAAAAAAGGGGGGTCACAGGAAGAGGGCCTCTTAAGTGAATGCCCACTAGTGGCTTTTTAAATCTGATTTGAAAATCGCTGAATGTATGCACGATGAGCGAGTTACATCATGGATGCCAACGAGAGACTTTGGCACAGCTGGGTGTGTAATGTCGTAGAATGTGCTGAGTTGTAAAGCAGCAATTTAAAATGGTGGCTTCGAGAAATGCCAGCTCGGTTTACCATAATGGGTGAATAAAATGTTTCTCTACCCAGGCATAGTGAGCGAGTAGAGCTTACTGGCACATATTCACACGCTGCGGTTTGTATCCACACACAAACACACATGCACACACCTGATTTCGGGTTTGTCTATCCTTGAGCGTGTTTTTCTCTGAATACTTATTAAAAAAAACCTCTAATTAACATCTAACATTCTTACTTTGTTGTTAGAGTAAAGGTGTTATTTAATCATTTCCAGGCTAATGTATCTAGTTTTGAGATGCACAATAAAGGTGTGAGAGGTGAAAAGCGCGGCGGCTTTTCTTTGAAAGTGGTCAATTTGGTTTGGATTCATTGGAAGATGAATCAGATGCTGGAATGAGTTTTGTCCTTGACCAAGTGCCATCGAGATTCTTTTATATGGTGACCCAAATGTGTATGTTTTCTAAATATGTTACCATGGAACCTGCTTTCAAAACACGGTTACTATGACGATACAGTACATGTCGTTGCACCTTCCCATGAGGTTTTAATTGAGAAGAATGGCGGAGCGGACTGCCACCCACTCAGCAGCAGCCGCTGGCTCTTTTTGGATTTCGAACGTGTGTCTGATTTGGTTAATTTATGGATGCGGATCCAAACTGTAATTATCATCACGCACTTCTCGACAGTGACAGGAAACAGCCTGAGCAAGTATACGGATTTGTTCTGATGTGCATTAAACGTGTTTATGTGCACACAAAGCAAGCGCCAAATGAGTTTGTTTTGCATGCCAGTGCCAGTTTTTACCATGAGAAAAAAAAAATTATGTTACAAGAAAATAAAATCACACGGGAAAGGAACAAAACATTTATTTGAAGCAAATGGTTTCGTTCTAAAAAATGCATCAGTAAGACAGAGGTGGCCTTCATGTGTGGAGAAAAAGGACTGGTCACCACTTGGAAAATAAGACGGATGTCCTCCAGAGACGAATATGGTTCCAAACAGTGTGAGAAGAGACAATAGCTTGGCATCCTGGCTGTAGATGAAAAAAAACCCAGACTGTGTGCTGAATAAGGTTGCCATCTCCTACAAACACTTAAGGCAGTAAGAAAAAAAAAGTTCATGAAAGAAGACAGATTACCTTTGTGTTAAATCAAAATAAGATTTGTGCAAACATCTGCTTGTATTTTGGAAAACAATGGACAACATTTGTGCAAAACTTTTGTGTAACTCCATTACTTCATAATAAAACGTTTAAAAATATATGATAATAATTCTGGGGCATCAAAATTGTTTTGTCACTCCAGGCATGTAGCATGCTTTGCACGCCACTGGTTAGAGCTTACAATTGATATTATACTGGAAAAACCTCAAAAGTTTGGTCTTATGGTTCTAGTGAAGCAGCAAATTGAATTTGTGGGATTCTGCCAAACAATCTATCCTGGGATGTGAAGCCACACATTATTTCCATTTATTGTCCTGTGGCAATTTTAGGCTGCAAGTATGTCTCAAAGGTTGTCAAAATAGTAGTGTGGCTTTATCCGAGCCACTTTGTCTATTTGTTACAAAGCTATGAAGGAATACACCCCGCCCCCCCAACCCGCTCGGTGCGCACACAGATGCGTGTTGAGTGCAGATATTCACTGAATTTGACAAAATGTATTGAATTACAACACAACACTCCCTGGCACTCACTGCCTTATTCTATACACAGGTCTCCGAGTTCAGCATTTACAAAAATCAAATGTGTGTATTTGGCTTTGGGTTACACTTGATTGAATTAGAAGAAATGGTGCACACATGTGCACACGCACACACAGGCTCTCACAAACACACAACCTTACATGCACACTGATTTCTATTAAGTTAAAAAAAAAAAAAAGCACGTTGAGTGTCTTCTACCATTGCAAGGGCTTTTACGTGATAAGATCGGGCTGGAGTGCTCTCCTATGCTGGATTCCTGAGCACATCAAACAACAGTAAACCACATCACAGAGGCAGGAAGAGCATAGCTCCATTAGCTAGCCCATAAAGACCACATGTGTATGCACGCGTACGTGCGTGTGCGTGTAACAGCCGAGCTACAAAAGGTGGATACAAGAAGGGTAAACCTACTACGATATGCGGCCACCTGACAAATTTACAAATTGAAGTTCCCAAATGTGAATGGGCAAGCCATAATTGGCGCATAACTTAATAATTTGTACAATATACACATGTACTGTCAATATTATCGTCATGTGAGTCCATTTTACAGTACATTTCATTCATTCCACTTCAGTCATAGTTTAATATGATGGTCTGTTTAGAAAAATAAACATTATAACGTTTGTGACACCAGCAAACCAAAAATTTAAGAATTTGTTTGTAGGCCAGATGGCTCTCATTAACTTTACTTGTATACACTGGCGGCACTAAAAGGCAAGCCACAAGGGCACAACCCCCCGTGACATGTGCCAGGCCAGATACTTTTTGGGTATTTTCTGATATTTAGAGGAATATTTTTCAACATTTCCACCCATATTCAATAGGAACATACAATACATCTTAATGTGTTTTCTGAAGAATTGTTAGGGTACATTTAAAAAAAAAAAAAGAAGCTCCGCCAATGTTGGTATACAAGTGATACAGACATACCCCCCCAACAGAAACACACACACCTAAAGAACTCCACCAGACTCCATTCACGTGTAGAACAAGTCTGTCATGTCCTTGACCTCTTGCACAGCATGCATACCGAAATGTCCCAGTCACAAGGTGTTGTGTCACATTGGGAGAGGTAGGAGGAGATCCAGTCAAATGTCTTTCAGCGGGCACTGAAGAGATACTCAGAGTGACCCAGATGGGATTTATCGCTTTTCTTTTTCACATTAATTTGAAACAGATCCGCATCACACATGCAGGCCAAGCAAGATGTCGTGCGATATCGTCACTCTCTACTTAGCCTTCGGGGGGGTGGGGGGGGGGTCCTGATTGGAACAGGATCTCATCTTCATTGTTCTGCTGTCTGTCTTTGGCGTGAAAGGATGTCATTATCATTTATGGACAGCATAAGCTTGTCTAGCCTGTTTTTTTTTTCATTTTTTGGGGGTGGGGCTGACGCACATAAATCCAAGCTCCCCAAAATATGAAAGATCTTAAGAATTTTTTACTATGTCCTTTTTTTAATAAGCTATGGAAACGTTATGACCTCAAAGTGCTTGGTATAAACGTCTTATCAACAAAAGTACAATACATCCTCCCTTTGCCTCAAAAATTGTTTGATCCACCAGATGCCTCCCGCCTCTACTTAATGGATCCAATCCTGTTTCTTCCAGTCACATGGATTGTTTGAGTCAGTCGTTCTACCATACTTAGTCAAGGCTACCGTATGTGGCTTTCCATATAACCTTAGTTCAGAGTTAATGAAGTTAGCTGATATTTTTTTCCAGCTAGGAAACGTTACAGGTGGTCAGATGGGGAAAATACAAAGAAAATGTAGCTGCAGACATATTTGTCCCCATGACTGTATGGAATGAAGACGCACGGCCCACCCAGATCTGCGCTAAGCCTTTGCTAATATGTATTTATTCAGGGCTTAGCCTGCCGGCTATCATTTCGTCTTTTTTGCCTTGCGAGTTGATGTGCCCGCCCAAGGCCCACGTAAAACTGAAACGATGACTTAAACAGAAGAGCGTGATACCACACAGGATGTGCAGAAGAGAGGATCGCAAACTAAATGATGGCTAGCAGTAATTACGTACTATAGCAATTCCTAATTGCTCCCTGCTCCTGTTGTGTGCTTGGTTTTGTTTGAGCATGTCCAATGTAACCAATAACCAGCAAAAGAGTCTCTGCCAGAGCAAACAATCACACACACAGCGGTGAACCGTACTGAAGTCTTTCATGGTTCCGCCGACACCAATAGCAAGACACCTCGGGCAAAAATTAAGTCAGAAAATAATTTCAATGTATCATTGAGGTGTTCCTAGCGCGGTTTGTTTGTTAGACTAAGAGAGCTTTGGTTTGCTGACATCAGTGTCCTGGTATTTCAGATTAGCGCACAATAAACATAAACATGGGTGCATGGAAACACACAATTAGCTAAAATGTCAAACACACTTGGTCACAGACAAACAGAATGTTTTATAACAACCATCTTCGTGCTCTTTGCCAATGTGATGTCATTTACAGTTGACAAGATGGCCTCCCCCTGAGATTGATAAAAATGCGTGGATTTTTCTGCTTAATTCATATTCCACAAATGGAATACTAACCAGAATGGCATGTTTAGACTTGTGGGGGCACATAGTACATATTGTGGTAAAGAAAATGATTTTACTTTCGCTTTAAACTTTAATAGTATAGTGTTAAAACAACTATTTATCATAAATATTGATGTTGTACATGTTTGTTGCCGACAGTCATTTGGTCACATCTTTGTACTTTTTGGATCAAAGTTATGTTTCCAGGTAAGAAGAAACACAGTGACCCCCGCACCCACAAAAAAAATGCCTGGTAGTAGGGGCCCTATTAGGGAGATTGCGCAATCCTGACCCATCATTGTCTTGGGGTGTCCAATTTTGAGTTTGAAAATCCCCAGAAGACCACCACAACTAAGGAACTGAAATCCCCAAATACTCTGGATATTTTTCAAAACCATTAAATATGTGCGATGCAAAGCAGAAATTGTGAGCAGAAAGGAAGGAGTGGCTTTGTTTCTTGCATCAAACTGGCATGCAAGTTCACACACTGTCAGTATCAACATCAATCTTTGCATCAAAGAGAAAAAAGTGATGATGTATGAGACTGCAGTTTTGTCTTTTGATTTGTCATAAATCCATTCAGGATTTTCACAACTCCTTGAAATTTCATATAACAATAGCTTAATGGAAACCCCTCTCCTGAAATAGCCTCCACTCAACAGTACCGACCTGGCAGCATAAACAAATGTTCCTTTATGTAACCACGGCCAGCAGAAAGCCGAAGTGGAAGGCATTGTTAAAATAACTGTGATGTAACCCACCCAAGGAGCTTGCTTGGCTCGCGTTTGTTATCAAGGTGGAAATCAGCGGTTCTGTCAGTGGCATGCAAACTACCGGTCTCTTTATTAGAAACCAGACATGAGCTGGAACAGGTGTGTGCAGGAGGAGCGGCTGAGTGCTCGACAGTTGAGTCACTCTGAGTTTACGTCGTCTCCGCGCACGTTTATATTCATGCACGTTTGCCGACATTGCGACATCGCGAAATTCATTTCAGAAATGTCGACCGGCGTTTGCACTTGTGATTACAAGGCACATACTTTGGCCGCTTCATGCTTGCGTGCGCGTGAATTTGCTGCCTCAGCTGTAATTTTTATTCTCCTGTAAAATATAAAAAGACACAGTGTGTTCCAGTAAGTAAAGCTTTGAATCGTTTTCACATGAACCATATTTATTATAACTATACTTATAACTGCAACTATGTCTCTGTTAGGAATTCACACCGAATAAGCAAATCGCAATGACAAGACCGAGTGCACCGGGGGCATGATCTGTCTGCACCACCTACATATAAATTACTCAGATTATAGAGCAGAGTGACTGTCTGAGTGTGCGCATGTGTGTGTTTGTGCATGTTCTATAATGAGTTAACGTGTTTGAGATTTCACTCGCTCGCACTTGGCTATGTGACTCTTTCCAAGTGTTTTTTCTATTTCTATTGACGTTGAAGTCATAGTGAGTTTTCATTAAAAGACCAAGTGCTAATCACGTTACTCTTTGATCCTATGATCCTCCCTGATCTGTTTAAATATACAGCAGACCTGCCCAGACCTGGTTAGCGCTCCTCTAATCATCACCCTGATCTCATCCTCTGTGTGCGTGCGTTTGTGAAGCCCTACGTCTGCCTCTTCACATCTGCCTCTTTATTGCAGTTTTTTCTCAGTTTCATTCTTAGCTTTGAATGCTCATGCTGTCAAGCCGACTTAATGAAGTCTATATAAGTTAGTATGTGGTCAGAGTGTGTTTGTGTCGCAGTCTATAAACATGATGCACCGTTCTTATGGCCTCATCTCCAAACAGAGCGGGTAAAGATGCTTTGCGTCGAATGCACCGCACATGTAGGTGCACATACTCGAGTAATGGCATTCCCTTTTCTTAGCTGGAGGCATTTCTCCAAAGACACTTTTACGATGCGTTGAATTGATGTGCAGTAAGAATTTTCGTGGGCCTTATTAATGATTTTTTTTTTTACTGAAATGGAGTCTATAGGATTTGCCGCTAGGGTCTAATATTAGAGATACCTTTTCACTATAATGCACTTCAACACAGGCGCTCACAGGCTGTTTTAAAGTATTGGGAGATAGATAGATAGATAGATAGATAGATAGATAGATAGATAGATAGATAGATAGATAGATAGATAGATAGATAGATAGATAGATAGATAGATAGATTCTAGATAGATTCTAGATAGATAGATTCTAGATAGATTTTAGATAGATTCTAGATAGATTCTAGATAGATTCTAGATAGATTCTAGATAGATTCTAGATAGATTCTAGATAGATACTAGATAGATACTAGATAGATTCTAGATAGATTCTAGATAGATTCTAGATAGATACTAGATAGATACTAGATAGATACTAGATAGATACTAGATGGATAGACAGACAGACAGACAGACAGACACTTTATTGAAGCGTTTGTTGATTTGTAGAAGTCATCTTTGGAAAACGTCAGTACTGCTGAGATTCACATAAATTAATTATTGCATATTGCTATTTATTTTCCCCCTACCTGGTTATATCATTATCAACATTGAATTTGAATCAGAAATTGCTTGATGTGTCCCATTGAGACTTTTGTTGGAATCATCTTTAACTGAAAGTAGAGCCTATTGATTGTAGGAGGTCCAAGTAAAACAGTCATACAGATTCTAATCCAGGCCAAAGGACAGTGTGCAGTGTTGTCCCCCATCTGCATCCATACACACGAAGCAAAGACTTAGCTTGTGTTCTGATGACCACATCCGTTGGTTACATAACCTCGCTTGACAAGGATTGCCTGGGATGTTTTTCATACGGTAAAACCCAGATACTGATCTGTCCGTTTACCTCAAACCACTTTTTAAACTAAACAAGAATTACATTGTCAGGATAGTGTTATCTAAGAAATTGGTGAACATGCGGCCAGAAATTTGTGTGCGTGTTGTTGTGTATGTCACAGTGGCCCCAGGAAATAAGTGTGGTGGCCTCCCATCCCACAGCATGTAGGCTGTGGTTCGACTGCGGTCCGCTGCCAGGTCCTACAATTGGAGCTCCGAGAACACACTGAGGATTCGGGAGTCCGGACCGGTCTTTTGTCGTCTATGTGCAAACACGTGCAATTTTAGTGAAGGTCTGCGTGCTTCTGTCATGGCACCACTCCAGGTTGGGCTTTTTTCACATTATATTTCTAGGCTTTCTGGCCTCATGTCAAGAGTTCTCAGAAGATTCCCAAGCTGCAGTTAGATGACCAATGTGCACAAAATAGGAAAAGGCTCGAGGAATGGCAAGCAAGGAAAGCAAGGAGGGTAATTGAAGGCTTCAGGGTAATACTTAGACCAAGGATTGCTGTTTCAACGTGTTTGTATAACCTCTTTCAACTTAATATTTTGACCCACTCTGGATACCATGGATCAGAATATCGGGCAAGAAAAAGGCCCAAGGTGAGATGAGGCGTTTTTTCCGTTTGTTTCTTTCTTTGTCATTGACACAGATGAATAAGGAATTTTTATTGGCTGTCAAAGAAGAGTGATACTAAATCTTGGTTTCAGTTCAATGGCCTTACCGGTTGAGATCGAATTTGAAAGTACTATATTTGATTAGAAATGATGCAAAATTGAAGATTGTACTTGTTGCCCTTGTGTATGTGTATTCATTACACGTCTTGCGTATTATTACTTTGACAGCTATACTCAATTTAGACTGAAATACAAAAACATTATAATGTATGCTGTACGTGAATTGATGTAAAAGGCAGTCTCTCTAGGAAGTCGGGGGGTTACTGCCAGAAGCTTCACTTCCCTGGTGTCCAACCAAGATTTCTCGATTTATTTATGCAGGTTTACATACACCCAAGCCTTGGCTGATCCTCTAAGGGTGATACAATGAACCTGGAAGCGAGAGTTGCTGTATAATAAAAGCACCAGCTTTGGGTTTTACGCTTATTTGCGTTTCAAGATCACTATCGCGATCTTGACATTTTTGCTTCAGATGATGGAGTCAGATTCAGGATGTATTCGCCATGAGGAACATAGACAACCTGGCTCTGTCCCCAGTGTAAAAATAAACCTACCAACACTTTTGCTGTTTGACAATTACAGTATTATGTTGCGTCTTGCCCTTGTCTTGCATGTTGGATATGATAGTTGGAAGAAATTACTAGCCTCTCTTTATTTTTTTATCTTGCACTTTTTGGTTGTCTTACTGCTTTTGGACATACTGTGGTTTGTATCATTACTTTGCCTTCAACTAAATTGAACCCTAAAACTTAAGCAGGATACGGTGATATTCAAATGTAGTCCACGCAATTATCACATTTGGCACCATTCAGTTTTTATTTAGCTGTGCCTTTCAAATAGAACAGGTCAAGCAAAGCATATTGTTTTTTTCCAACATCCATCTGTTATCTATATATGTATTTTTGTCATTTATATTGATCCTTTAATCTCACATTTGTTTGTTTTCCCCCTCCATTTAAACACATTGAATTGTTCTTAAAGTGCTTCCGTATATCTTGGTGTGTATGATAAATATTGTCAATCGTTGAACCCAATAGTTTAGTTTGGGACAAATGTTAGAAAGCACTCGCTGTGTCGTTAATCTGCATTCGTACACACAAGGCCACCTGGTCCCGCTCTGTGTTTGTGTCTCTCTATCTTACTTCCCCCCCTGGAATGCCCCGGTGGCCCGTCTGGTCCTGCTCATCTCTGGGAGCAGTCAGCCACCTCTCCTCGTCCCTGCTTCCACTCTAAACATTTGGCTACTTTTGGCAGATTTGTTGATTTTTGTCCCCTCATGTTTTCCCTCTTGTTGCTGTAAAACTGATACATACCCTTTCAATTAGACCAGTCGGTCAGAGCACCAGTGAGGGAGTGGGAGTGAGTGGAGTAAGTGGGTTGTATATTTTAATAGTGAAGTGAAAACACACACAAACTGGCCGAGTTCTGGGGGAACCATCTGTTGTCATGGATTTTTCTTGGGAGCTAACATTCTTGTCTGAGGCACTGGATTACTACGTAATAATTGCTCATTACTATATATAGTAATGAGTAATATATATGTATATATATAATATGTTAACAGGGCTTACTTACTTGGATCTGACGAATAACTTGATGAAATACTTGTATTTATCTGGCCAACCCCGTCCCAACAATATTTTGCTTTTTAACGTCTCGCGCCATTCTAGCAACAATCGAAAGGAAGTTTGCAAACGTAGATTCTGGCTGGACCTGAGTGACTAGCTAGCTTAGCACTAGCAAGGACGAGGCTAGCATAGGGGCATGGATTTCAAATGAGACCGAATAGAAAAAAAAAACTTGAGTTCTTCTGTTGGCCAAGGTATGGTCTATAAATAATAGTGTCAGTCAACCGTGTCCCTTCTCATGTCCTCTGCTTGTGCTCACCACAGGCCGACTGATTAGTTACACCGTCCCTCAAGCCACCATTACACCGCCAGCAGCCCACGCTGCAGCTTCACACACTTGCAATCAAGGAATGGCCATAAAATCTCCATGGAATGTCTCAGCAGAGCTGGATAGTTAAGCAGCGGAGTCTTGATCACAAACTAGAGGAGCTTATAATGGATGTTCTGAGAAGTGATATTAGTAGGCTCCCCGTGATCTTGCCGAAGGAATACATCACAGTTTCATGGAAGACATGAAAGCGCAAACGTGCACACAGACAAGCTAAAGTGTGCCGATCTCAGGGGCGGTATTGATGGTTCCCTGGGGCATCCCATGAACGCATCTGTTTCTGTCCGGCTGACTCTCCACACTCATAATTCCAAGTAAGTCATAACACGAATTATAAACACATCTCCCTCAACTGTGACGCCAAGGAAAAACAACGTGAAGAGCGCGGTGCTGATTTAGGAGAGCCTCGGACTCTTAAATCGGTACATTTAAATTTTCTTTCACTCCTCTACTCCCATCCAATGTCCTGGATATTTGAATAATATTGAACATTTTATTCAGTTTGTTTGGCTCTTTCCTAACCATCATTTTTTCCAATTTACCTTGTGACATCTGTCAAAAGCAATTCCACAAGCCACGGTGTCTTCATCTCCTCCACCTATCTCCTCATTTGTCATCCTTTTGTCCTCAATACCACCCCTACCTCAAATCTCCCTCCTCCCTTTTTTCTTTACCTTGTCTATATTTTCTTTCCATTTCTGACCTCTCCGACTCCCTTTCTTTTCACCTCCCGTCACACGGTCATGTACTCAAACCATCCATCTCCCACCAATGTAGATGCCGAGGGTCTCAATATGTCCTGGGCCCATTAAAGTTCAATTGGAATCACATGTTGTACTTGAACTAAGACCTCCACCCCCCCTATAAATAAGATGTCAGTCATAGCTACAGTATATGCCGGCCATTTTGGGGACTTGCATGCATGCTTAAAAAACCTTGTACATTCAGCCATGCTTACTTTTTTACCCAATAGCTTTTATCTAACGGACTAAAAAAAATAATAATATTGTAATTCTGAAGGCTCTGCAGCAGGATTTATCTCGTCTCTTATTACAGTGCCTTATGACTTTTGAGTGCACAGGGTCTGACTTTTATTAAGATCGATCATGCGGTTGTCATGACAACAACATTTCATCGTCACCCTTTTTTTCGGGAAAGGAAATGAAGATCATCCATTGTTGGTCAACGACACGCTAATTGTAAAATGAACAGAGAGTGAGACCAAACTTTAAAAAAAAAAATGCTAGCATTTGTCTTGTGTGTCAGCCTCATGATGTTTTTTTTTCTTCCTTATATTGGAGGCCAAATGGTCATTCAAATTAGTTTGATTCAAAGGGCAAATCATCACATGCATTCAGTGGACACACATTCATTGAGTTTATTGGCTGGCTAATCATAATAATGATCCTTTTTATTGTTTTAGGAAGACATCAGTCAGCGTAGCCCGACAGGATCTCTGTGAGTGCACCCCACAGCGCTGTAATCTGCTGAGCTCATTTACAAACTGGAGGGGACAGGGCAGCCGTTGATTCTGGGGTCCGTCTCAGAGGGTCCGCGGGGTCAATCAATAACGAAACAAATGCAATTCTACAGAGAGTGAGCTTGGGCATGAACCCTATGCGCTTAAATCTTTACAAGGTCCAGATGTGTTATAGTCAAGCTGTTACACGCATGACATCATGATTTTCTTTTTTGTAATAAACCTATTTTTAACTGGTAAAAAACGTTTTTCTTTTTTCGTTTTACAAGCCATTTAAAAGACATCTTGAGCTACGGCTGTGTAGCGATATTAAATGAATCGACTCAGTGGAGGTCAGAAAGACGGATCTGTGTTTTGGGGACGAGTTTTCCGATAAGATCAACTTATCTTTCAAAACTGCGAAGCTTTAACCTCATGGTTTTCTTTTGCCTTCCACAACGTGAGTCTCATGGCTGGATTGCTGAATAGAATAATAGATTTGGTATGGAGATAAATCCTCTCAAATTTTGAGTTGATAAACCTTTTAAATTGTGCTCAAATGCAGAAAATATAGAAAGATGAGCTAGATGAAATGAAGGCACTTTGGGTCGTTCAAGAGTTTGAATCTGGCAATTAGCTTTTGCCCATCATTCATTTAAAAAAGATTAAAGCCATTTTGGATTCTGAAATCCGCAGCACTGTAAAGCTAAAATTTTGTACAGTACATTCCACCAGTCTTTCTTGATGACCATTTAGTAGCGAATAGTCTCCACGGCTTGAGTTACTCATATTTACTCAAACATTTTCAGATTGTAAAACTTTAACGACACCGGCACATTATTGAAACGTGGTCTGGTGCTGGCTGGGTTTCACTTGAAAGCACATGGGCCAGTGCAACGTAGCTCCGTATGTGCGCGCGTTTGTGCGCGTTCCCATTACAGTGAGCAGTAAAAGGAATAACAGCCAAGGTGTGGGGAGACGAAAAGTGTCACGTCAGAGCCACTGCGTGATTAATGGTGTGATTAGCCGCGCCGATCCACATGTCAGAACACACACCCATGCGCACACAAATACTGGCACGAATGGGAGTAACCATGTGAGCGCACACAAACACACAGCGGCCTATTAATGGTCTTGAATGGGAGAATCCAGATGCGGCGCAAGGATAATTGTACTAAAAACACCAAATGTAAAGTCCCGGGCCAGCGAGACTTTAGTCGGGGCTCAGTGTGTTTATTTTTGCAATTGAGTTATTACTGCGGGGACTTAAATCATGGAATAAAAACACTCCAATGCAGGTCAATTTTTAATTGAGCCCAAAGTGCAATTTGAATGTGCCCTCGCTCTTCCTCTTTCACTAAACTCAAGCCACACATTACCTTCCATTGACATGGTCCTGATTACCTCCGTCAAGGAGGTTACGGCTTCATCATCAACAGATGCTGTTTTTTTGTCTGCGAGCATATATAATTTAGAACTATTACTAAGGTTTTGGATTGCAGGAAAATCCACCAGCGACCCCATTCGTGTAAACACGACTGGGAAAGAAAGAAAAAAAACTTTGGATTTGGACCCAGTTGCAACCGACACCGCATCCATCAGTAGACGTTTCTTGTCGCAGCCCCGTCAGTCACATTTGTCAACTGATGTGATTCTATTTGTTCAAATGTAATAAAAGGTAACCCTTGATTACTATAATTAATCAAGCTAGAATCCCTTCTTAAGCTTGATATTTATCACTAGCCACTGGCACACTCACCATCAAAGTAGGCTTTCTTCCGGAGTGGTAGAAAATGGATGGATGGTTGTATGGATAGTTTATTTCAATAGCGCTTAATCGCAAAAGAGTCTCAAATGGCTTCACAGGCCAACAGTTGACACTGATCAATGCCATCCCGTGGTCAAAATAACAAAACAGAGCAAGGAAAAACATCCCTATAAGAACAAATTTGGGAAACAAAGAAGAAACCTCGTGTGTACAAAGCAAGGTCCATAGAGCATCCTTTGGTGGGTTTGTTGCGTAACAACTTGAATGTCCTGAGTGCAACACCATCAATCAGAGATTGTGAGACTGGCTCTCTCATCCAAGATCATTGTCCTCTAACCTCACCAATAGAGGCACACTAAAATCTTGTATAAAGTCTTCCTGTAATAGCAGAGTGGTTGGAACAGGAAGTTAGAAAGGAGCAACCAACTCCATGTTAGTGTCCGTCGTCATCGAGGTAGATGACTGGTGTGTTTGTCATCGCTGGATTTACAACATCCAGTTTATTCGATGGAATAGGTTTGGGAGGTCATTTCCTCCGGATAGTGGGTGTAGTTTCGAATGTCGGCTTGTCTGTGTATGATTTCGCTTGGTCACTCTGCACCTGTAGACACTCACAGTATTTGTACAAATTGAGTGGGAGTGACACAGGAAAGATGTCATTGCCCCCCCCCCCCCCCAATGCTCCTCGAATAGGCTTCATTTCGTTATACCCTGACACTGAGTCACACTCTGATATCAGACCATTTAACAAACCACTTGAAAGACGTCTGGAATGGAAATGTGGAAAGATCTCTGTGACGTCTGTGACATCTGTGTACCTAAAAGGGCTTGCTAAATGTTTATTGGTGCCACCACTAAACTAAATATTCTAAGTCCAACTTTTTCAAACTGTATGTTTGAACCATGTCTATGTCTTTCCCCCAGGCAGCAAGCTTTACTGGCAGCTATCAGTGAGAAAGATGCTAACATAGCCCTTCTGGAGTTGTCTCCCTTGAAGCGAAGAAAAGCCCAAGAGGAGGTGATGGGTCTAAAGCGGGAGAAGGACTGCCTCATGCATCAACTCAAACAGCAGGTACAACCGGCACACAGTCCACTGAGGTTTGAAAAATGTGGCAGACATACAGCCAATGTGGTCGGAATGGCTGACTGGCATGCGGATGATGTGGAGACTCGCCTTGTGGTCACAATTTAGGACATTGTGGCTTTGTAAATCAAAGCGGAACGACAAATTCGAACCTGCTGCGGATGGCCGGGCCGTGCCTGCAAAGCAGCCTCACGGGCAAACTTTGTACTTTCAAACCGAGAACAGGCAGAAGTTAATAATTTCTTGTAAACAGAATTGGCTCCTCCGCCTCCAACCACATTTTTGCGCTCAGTCATCACACGGCAAACCAAGCAGGGGCTGTGGTTCTGCGTTCAGACAAAAAAGGCAAATGATCACTCAAAAGTCAATATTGCAGTCGTGTTTTTGCAATTAGCTCTTTGTAACGCAGAACAACTTTTGACTTATGACGAGTCATTAGCGAAGCGTCCTGTCTGATACTTGTCTGGCCTAACAGATGTTAAATGTCATCACCAATTTCCCCGATTGACCTTTTTTGTTCAGTACAGCCCAACGCTAGCCGAGGTATGCGGTTTATTAGGTTCTCATCAAACCACATGGCTGATGGAACCCAAATGAACACTAACAATAATGAGCCAACAACAGGGAGTCTGCCTGCGTCCTGAATCAGAGGGCCTTTCTGGGAAACGCGGTGCATTTTAAAGTCAAAAGATGTAACGGGAGACGTGCACCCACCTACATGTTTGTTTCTGTCTCGTAAACAATTGCCAGGCACTGCACTAAAGAGATTTCAGGGAAACTTCATTATCTGTTTATCACCATTGCATTCATCGTGTCATATGATGAGATGGGCGGGCGGGATTTGCAACATTGTGATTGGGGCTGTAATCAACCAAAGAAAAATCATATCGTCCGGAAAATATGGTGTGTTCTTAAGAGTGATTCTTACGATTATGCGTTTTCTTTCATGAGACATCTCCTAACACGCTGCACATTGTCTTTGCACCCACTGAGATATGTGAAGGATAAGTTGCCCGTCTCGGATTGTCAATAGCAAATGGTAGAAAGAAAGTAACCGGGAAATGCCAAAGAATTATGGGACTCGAAGGAGAAAGGGATCTGGAGAAGCAGATAGATTTACAGATAGCGCTGCCCTGTCTGACCTCTCCATCAACCACTTTGGGCATATCGTTTGTTCATGTTCGTGTGTGTCGCGGTCTAAGATCAACCTTGCATTCTTACATCCAAGTTCCCCTTTGAGGTTCAAACGCTCACATTGACTCACACACACAAAAAGTGTAATGTTTAGACTTCCTCTGGAGACTCAGAACAAATATGTCCCCTTGTGGGATTTCTCAACCTAGTGAAAGATGGCCAAGCATTAGTGAGTCTTTAAAGCTGAGAAACCATATATTTTTACTCATACCCGAATCTACGTTCTCGGACTGAGAGACTGAATGATTCATCCATCCACACAAAATGCGACTCTCCGTTGTAGAAAGATGAATTTTGCCCTTTCAGAGGTGCGCCATGAGCTGGAGCCAATGTAATACAATCGGTCTGCTTGAAGCTGGGTCACTGTGTCTTAATCACTCTGACTGGGAAAAATGTGTCATGTTGGGAAGGAATGCGCACACACACGCGCACACGCACGCACGCACGCATGCCTACAAACAGACCTGATTAAAGAAATGCAGAAAGCGCTGCTCAAGGACTTCTTCAAGACTTTCCTCAGTTGTTTAGTACATCACAAATCTTTTCATGTCTCCATGTGTTAATGTAGTTGTGTAGAAATCAGGTTAAGCTTCAGATTTAGGCCGGGTTTGACCCAAGCTTTGGGTGCAGCTGTGATCTGAGCAGTGATATGTTTACACCAACAGCTGCACTCTGATACACATGCTAATACATCGTATAGCCAAACAGTTGGGAGATCTGTTGTGGTAGTGCAAATCAGATCTGCCCAGCCAGTTGCGCTACTTGATTCTGTTTGAGCGCACTCGATTCACATTAAGGCCTGAATGCTGTTTCAAATCTGTTTCAATCTAGGTTTTTCATTGTGGAATTTTGCGCAAAACAAATGTAATTCCTGAAAATTTGATTACTTGTTGAAAGTTGTAGAGTGTAATAACAACTTGAATGAACTATGACGTAATTCTTGAACTTTGATGACTAAAATCAAATCGGACCTGAAAAAACAATGGTAGAATGGTTCAGCCTTGATGAAAGGATGTTCCTCGTCTGTAATATTTATCTTTACAAGGACAACTATAATTGTCCCTGTCTCAATGGCCGCCAAAGTGTCCACTGTGTAACTGTTGCCCCGCCCAGTCACGCCCGGGAGTGTCAACACCTGAGGTCAGGAAGGAGGGCCAACTTCAATCTAGTCTTTAACCACTTCCTGATCTCTATGAGATCCTTCCTACTCCTCATCCCACTATGGTGTCGAGGTCCTGGCCTTATCTAAGTGGCTCTCTTCCATTTGAATGGCTCAAACTCTTTAATATGAGCCACATCCTCTCTTGTGATCCCGCCTGCCTCATTTCCTCAGTCATTAGGCACTCGCTCCTTATCTCAGCAGCTGAGTCCCCGGGCTGTTTCGACCGCCGGACTCTCTTTTAATTCACCAAATGCGACTCAATTTTGGATTACAGACGTGCTGATATACATATTTTCTTTGAATCCTCTTTAGCCTCAACATGATCGCGCCTTCAGGTCTGAGCTCCACAGTCTGGGGAAGTATTTTCAGCAAAGTTGAATCTGTCAATACATCTGCACCCACTCTATCGATGTCCATCTCCCAGACGGGCTTCGCACAAGCCAGCCTAACGTCCATCAGTACAGGCTGTTATCTCTCTTGGGTGCAGAAACGTTAAACACGTTCTTACACAAACACTTTCAGGAATGCCATTTTTAGGCAGCCAGAACGACAGATACTTGAGCATAATTTCTAGGCTCCGGAATTTAAAACGCAAGGGCGAGAACGTCTGCAGCCTCAGGCTTCGTACAACGCTCAGTAACTTTCCTTACTGCCGTTTGTCTTATCCTTTTAAGTGGTACTCTGTGAAATGGATGATATTTGACAGACTTATGGTGTTTCCATCAGACACTTTGACTTAGCCAACATATCACCTGTCAAGTGTTGTCAGCACTGCTACTTTTTACCTCTTTGATAGCTTTCGACATGTTCTACCCTGGAGAAAGGCTCATCAGCAGCCTGATAGCCAAATTGTTTTGTGTTCTCATTTTTTGGCAGACTCAGAGCAGAATGAAGATGATGGCGGATAACTATGAAGAGGAACGCGTCCAACCTCAACATCATCCTCACCATTCTGTCCACTTGCAGCACTCGGCAAATGTACATCACAGAAGCCACCCGAGAGGACCCCCGCATCCCAACCACAGATCCCCAATGGACCAGGTCAGTTTGAATGTCCACGTCAACACACATCGGTATCAAGTTCACGTTTGTGATGGGCTCTTCAAACATTTTTATTAACCACACGATGACAAAACTTCTCTATTTGTGTTCTTCTCATTTAAAGTTGACAAATTTTGGATTTGTACATGACATTAGTTGAAATTATGAAGAGTTTCATGACCTACTTTTTTTCTGTCTGGTGATCATTACCAGACAGACCTGAGGCAAGACTAATTGTGTCTGTTTGAATATCATGCCGTACCTCATAGCAACATGACAGCATTCAGCACTTGAGTGCTTGCATCACTTTGGCGTTTATCCGAACACAAACTGTAACATTCTGTCAAATATTACATTTTCATTCACTACATGATACATTGTAATGCATTTTATTTTGCATGGCATTAAGAATGCAGTAGCATATCTCAAAGCTTTGACATGTGGAGCCCAAACAGTGAAGATAAAGTATGAATGACTTTTTGGAAGTTTACAATGAATACCTGGGGATATCCGCGAGCCAAAATATCCTTGTCTGATTTGATATGCGGTTTAAATATTTCAAAATTGATTAAATGGTTCTGAAACTGCTGACTAAAGTGGGATGAAATATGAAAAATAGGGGATTGTCCTTCAAGTTTCGCCTGAGGACTGAATTGTAGTAATGTTTATGAATATGTCCATTTGCATTGCTGCATTTTGAATTAAATGTATTGATTGTATAATATTATGATATACGGTATTTAGCATTGATAACTATTTGTAACTATTAACCCCTAAGTGACAAATCCAAAATTGGCATCTATTCCCAAGCCACGGTCTCACAGCCCGTTATTTGGGCAAGTTGTTACCATTTAGCGCTTGTGTAAGGCACACGCACTTTAAAAACAACAGAAAGTCTTGACAGATGTTAGCCTATCACCACGTGGCTTTTCCTCATATCTGCTCTTTCACCCCAAGGTTAGGACAAAGCCCCAAAGGAGCAACTGTGTGTGTGTCTGTGTGTGAGTGTGTGTGTGTGTGCGTGTGTGTGTATGTGTGTGTGACTGTGTGCGCGCGACGGTGTGTGTTTATGTGTGTGTGTGCGTGTGTGTTTGTGTGTGTGTGTGTGTGTGTGTGGTGCTGATGGGGTATGTCAGGTCAAGCAGTCTCAGCGCAGGGACTTGTGTGACATTCAGACTGTTTTGCCTCCAAACACAAGACTCCACACCTCCTTTTATTTCTCTCTTTCATCTCGATGATTCATGACTCTGTTTGTTATTCTTCACCATGGTCTTCTACACTTCCCATCATTCCTTTTACTTCCCATCAACAATTCCTGGAGTGGCGTAACCATATTTATTGATTAGTTCATAAGACTCTCACATTGCTAGCATCTAGCTCAGGTCACACCAAACAGTTGTGAAATAAAAACGGATGCAAAATTGTTTCGGCCCCTAACAACACAAAATTGTCGCTGATGTTTGCAATCAGTCGTCAGAGTACCTAAAGCCATATTACACTGTGATTTGACAAGGTACAGGTGAAATATAATTGATGGAGACAAGCACTGGAAATGCGTTTATCCTCCTGAGATATAAGCCAGCTCTGAGGCTCAGCAGGAAGTGTGTGCGCTTTGACAGGCGTATTCGTGTCCATGTTGTTCTCATTTAGCCATGCCAGCTCCACTACCAGACACTTGGCAGCAGGCCCTGAAGGAAATAGAAAACATTCTTAGTGTTTATCAAAATCTGAATTGCACAACCATTTCTTTTAGGTTGTTTCTCTGTTTTTTTTTTAACGAGTTACTTTCTTTAGATCTGTGAGAAATTGCACATGGCACTCTTGATTGTTTGTGTGGAAGAATGTGTCCGTCTGTGTGTTTAACCTGCCAGAATGAGTGTTTATAGGTCTGGGTGTGTTTAGAGGGTACGTCACAGCTAGTTGCTGCATACTAACATTTAGCATTTTGGCTAGCTAGCATGTTGCATACAAAGGCAATTTTAGTAAGAGTTTACCAAGATTGTCACCATCGCTCAACTCAAGGAAGGTCACAATGTGAAAAGGGCTATTTTCAAAAACGTTTTGCACATGATGCAATGAAAGTGTGCTTTTAAAATGATTCACTGACACTGATGTATCGTACCTCCCGTTTTCATACCCAGGAGGATGAAGAGGGCATTTGGGCATGATTTGGCGCCATCGTTGGAAGATTGCAAATAAAGTGAGTACCCAAACTTGTATATCCAGCACTCATGCATTCATGATTCATTCATGATCATCCACACAAAAGTAAGCTAGCGTGATCACTGGTCGGCAACATAGATTTGGCTACGGTAACTACACCATTAGCCGACTCCGACCAAGGGAGTGTAACAGCACCTTTCCCATTGCTTATGAATTTTCCTTCCACTAAAAGGCATTCAGGGATTTACAGCTGCCTTTATGGTGAAGGTATATGTGCTGGTTCTTGAAAGTGCTTTCCGTCCACTGTCTGCGTGGTTATATGGGCAACTGTGCGCTATTAGATCGAAATGCACTAAGCAGCCTCATGTGGGTCCAGTGGTGATAAAAACGACACAGTGACACAAACCAGAGATGGACAAGTCAGTCTTAACCCAAGTCTTGCCTTTCTTCAGCCATAGTAAAATTTTACCATGCCACCCCACCCAGTTGTGTTTCGGTGCGTGGGGTAGTTAATTACAATACAACGCTGAACAGTCATGATGTTATTTAAGACTGCAAGCTGAAAAAGCATAAAATGAAGAATGCAGAGTCATAAAGGGTAATTCCTGTTGTGGGAGTTTTATATCGAAGCCCCCCCATGGACTCAAGATGTCTTTCAACACAGACGTGCTAAAAGAGGCCTGTGCTATGGTTTGCTTGGCGCTAATACGGCAAGTAACATGGATGAAGAGATGCAGGGTTGAGAAGAAGGGTGCCCATGTTTTTATGTGGCAAGTGAAGCAAATAGCGGGCGGCTTGCTCGACTCATACTTTCCAATGAATGTCATTAATTCCCACCAATAATCCACAGGTGGACCATCACAAGCGGATTGTCTTTCTAACCTCAGTGACTTAGTCATTATACACTTTGCCCCGATGGTGCTTTAAGGGATTACAAATCTGTTAGTGTGTTGGAGCAAATGGTTTGTCTTTCCACAGTGTAGCCACGATAGCTTTAGTCTTGTGTCTATTTGTGCACAAGAGCCTTTCCAAGCACAACGTACAGTACGGTCGGTACCCGAGCAGCCTGTAATGTAGTCCATGTGTCAGCAGTGTCGGGATTCACCGTCAGGAACGACCACACTGCTCCAATTCTCCCTCTTTCCATCTCTCCATCTTTTTTCCCATCCTTTTCTTTCCACCTCCGGTTTTTCTTTCGGCCACCCTCTAATATGTATTCCTTCAAGGTAAACGTAGGATTCTGAGTCTTGGCTTAGCCGGCTGCTACGGTATCTTGAATCAGATACGCCGGTTGGTGTGTGCGTGTATTAACGTGTGTGTATTGGCTCTTCTTATCCCGATCTAATACAATAAGCCAGGCACATTAGCCTTTAGCGCAGAGTGGTGTTGTGGCTAGCAATATCAGCACAGTTCATCTATCCACTGCTGTTGTTCTGGCAGTGTGCAATGCGAGCGCAGCTAACGTGCGTTAGCCGCCCTTTATGGAAGAACAGATGGGAGCTATTTAGTGGTGTGTAGCTACAGCGCAATAAGGCCGGACCTAATCCCCATATCCTGTCCCTGAGTGAGCCCTACCTAATATGAACAAACAGAGATGACAGCATAGATAGCCAAATAGACAGCGAAATAGCTAGGGTTCGCTGTGTCTTTGCGGACATCACCGTCTGAGCTGCAGGCATTCAGGGTTTTTTTTCAGGCGCTCCCTTGACTCCCAATGTGAGGCCACCATTTGGATTCCCCACAATGTGAGCTTTGAGATTGGAATTGGCAAAGTTGTTTGGAGCATCCAGGTATCATGGATGTGGATGTTTGTCAGAGCACTGGATGCTGATTGGCTCGTTGGGTGCCAATGCCCTGCTGGTGATTACAGAGGTTTTGTTTACCCTCTTGGCCTCCAAGACACCCCCTACTCTAATGAAATAAGAATGCCCTTTTGGGCAGAGCATAGTACGCTAGAGGAGGGGTGGAGGGAAAAGTGGAGGAGAACTTGGAGCCAAAAAGTGAAGCAGTGTGGGGGGAGAAGTTCCCTGGAAACATTATGCTTTTATCCCACCGTAAAGTTGTTTGTACTGAATGGAGAGAAAGAAGCTGAGAGGCTTTTCTAATGGGGACGGGTTTGTTCTGGCAAAAACAAGTCAAAAAGTGTTTTTTTTGTTTTGTTTTGTATTTTACTGAATGCAGCATTTGTGTGTCCACATATGGACATTTGTAATTATTCCACCCGTGTGTGTAGAAGGAGGCCACAAAGCGCCTTCATTGCGAAAGGGACTGTCAGTGCTGTTTAATATTCTGGAATGCACTTTAGTTGGTGTCAAGGAAATTGTTTTGCTCGCTTTAAGCCTCGATCTGATTGGCTCGACCCAAGGGCTCCTGTTTTATCAAAACCAACCCGAAGCTCTACAAAAAACAGTCAATAAAACCGATGGACACAAGAAAAAGCTACATCATTGTTTCTTGTTTTTTTAATTGAGTGGTACTGCTTGGAAGCATTTACCTCAGAGTCCATTTTCTGAGATCATGGGGAAACTCGATAGATTGGACCTTGAAAGCTAAATTGCTTGTCCGTTTTTTATCAATTATACTGTTGCCGTAATGCTTTAGCAAACCTGTTGTCATTTAAATCGAGTGTCTTTTTCACATCAAAGATGAGCAGTCAGTTTTGCACATGGCAGTGCTGCTTGCTGAGGAGGGCATGTGGTGATGTTTTTTGAAAACAAGAAATTGTTTGGTGGTCAAATAAATGCTGGATGTTTTACAGTCCTGGGTAGTTCCAATTCCTACTGTGACCACAAGCATGAAAACTAGTGACATTTTTAACAAAATCGCATATTTCTAAGACCATTTTGTTTCCAAGTATTACCCTTGAGTGATTATCTTAACCATGACAATCAGTCAAACAGCCATAAAAGTAAATGGTAAATTAAACCCAAGCCTCAGTGTTATGTAATACTAACCAAAATTTCTACAATTTTCTAAAGACAATTTTTCTGTTTTGGGCAAAGTATTTTTCATTATGACATAATTAGAAGCATTGGTCCGTTTTAAGTGACATGGATGGAATAACAGGGTCTATGATTAGCTGTTCATAGGCTGCCTGCCAGGAACATTATTATTATTTCCTTAGAATTGATAAGAACCAATCAGTTCCCTTATTTAGCAAACAAACATGTTTTAATGTGAGTTGATTTTGTTGGATTATGTGCTTAGGTTGAGATCATTTACTTGCACTTGCGGTGTAGTTATCGCATGTGAATTTATTTTTGGACTCCACCTCAGTTCTTGAAGGAAATTGCTTTATTTATTTATTTATTTATTTATTTATTTATTTAACTTATTATTTTATTTATAATTTTATAGTGTACTTATGCCATGTAAATTTATTTTTGGACTCCACCTCAATTCTTAGAGAAACCTGTAGATTTTAGTACCATATTTTCTGCACTATAAGGCGCACTGGATTATAAGGCGCACCTCCATTGAAATTTTTATTTTAGAAATTATTTCATATATAGGGCACACCGGATTAAAAGATGCATATAATAGAAGCTACTGCATCAAACTGGGGTTTACGAGGGTTGCGGTATGCATCCACTAGATGGTGCTGTGCTAAAGGGAATGTCAACCTAGTCAATGAGGTAAAGTCCAGCTCCCTTTTCGTATAAACGTGATACGTTTGGCTTCTTACTTGGTCAAGCAACCCCACACTTTTGCTGGTCATAAACTTTCTTTAGTTTAAAAGAAAAACACGAGTGCGTGCGTTGATGCGTAATGCGTTGATTAGCTTCTTAGCTTTGGTGTCTATGTGCTGCGGTGAGGGGGGGGTTGTTCACTGTGACTGCCTCCCGATAGGCTTACATGTATGTCAATCAAGCGATTCTAGCCAATAGAAAAAAATGTCGTTGTTTTTTTTCATGCGATCGACCAGTAGTAGCTTACTTCGGTGACGCCCCTGACCACGGTTGCCGTAATGCTGAAAGCGATTCGACCTTGTAATTTACTAGTCGTACTAAAACGTACTGAAACATTTTGGTAGAGCGCTGTGTACCAGATTCAAATTCATCAGTTGATCCATATATAAGGCGCTCTGCATTATAAGTGTGGCGGCCGTGTCTCAGACAGTAGAGCGGATTGATTAGTAACCGGAGGGTTGGTGGTGCGATCCTAGCTCTGTCACAGTCACATGTTGTTGTGTCCATGGGCAAGACACTTCATACATCTTGCCTCCAGGTCACCATTGTAAATGAGAAAGTGTTCTCAATTGGCTTACCTGGGAAAACATTGAATAAATTAAAAAATCTAAAAAAAAGGCGCACTGCGTTTTTTTGAGTAAATTTTAAGTTTTTAAGTGTGCCTTTATTTCATTCATTCATTCATTCATTCATTCATTCATTCATTCATTCATATATGTATTAATTCATTCAGACATACGTACTAAAAAATGACCTATCCCTACTGTGAGGAGGTTCTCTTAGATTTGGGGATTTTGGGGCTGCTTTGCTCCATCGGGCACAGAGCGCACATGGGATGCAGCCCCATGCTGGCAAGTAAATCTTTGGTGACCATTGAGCCATGGACTAGGGGTCAGACGAAGTGTCTGACTGAAGCCATCCCTCATCCCGCTGTCCGCATCATCAGTCTTTGAGGTCAAATGTCGTCCCACCACTTTGACCACGAGAGGAGTGAAACTCAGCAACACCTGTACACTGACAGCAAGTGTGCTAATTGTCACTTCAGCTCCTAATACAGACCTCTAATAATTAAATCTTTGGAATTTTTCATCATCCTCTTCATCAAAGTTTTTGATGTGTGTTCAGACATCTGATGTGCGTTTGATGTTTGCCCAAGTAAGCTCTTCATCCCCACCCACAACACACCTATTACACACACTAAGATACAGCCGCACGCAAGGGAGGGAGTGATTTATCACTCCTCTGTTATTAATTCTTGTGCTCTCGAGACTGGATCTGTGCATACTTGTGTGGGTCATCAGTAGCATGAGGATGATCCAACCTATTAACATTTCAATCAAATCATCACCTCTTGTACTTTGTGACAGACCTTGACTGTGTATTCACGCTGGTAAAGTTCCCAAGACTATCAATTTAGTTTTAAGATTACTAAATTAAATTTATGAATTTGGGTTTGTATGTGTTGGATACAGTGGAGCCTCAATTTGACAGAACCAAAACGACTACCAACGGACAGAAAATAATAATTAAAAATATTTAAATTATTAAAACATTAATCTTTGACATCTATTGTTGTCAATGGTAGTGAAAGAGTTAGTTTTCATACCCATATTTGATGAAAAAAAGGTTCATGGGGAACAAGGTGGTGGATAATATTTTTGGGGGGTTTATAGGCACTCAGTACAATCTTGGTCATATCCAGTATTGATTAGGTGATGTATGGATTTTATACTATGCTGTGCATGCGTGCGTGCGTGAGTGAGTGAGCGAGCGTACGTGTGTTTGTGTGCGTGTGCGTGTGTGTGTGTGCGTGTGTGTGTGTGTATGATGAAGAAAGAGAAATGGATAAAAAAACATCCTGACCGGATTAGAAGTGTGTTTTGTGATCTTATGGAGATGGCAGCTCACAAAAGCTCTTCCCTGAGGAGATCCTCGCACCTGTGGAGGCACTACTTGGAAGCCGCACCGTGTGTGTCTGAGTCTGCACGTGCAAAGTGTGCATGGTGGGATGACCAAAAAAAAAAAAGTGCAGTGTGCAAAAAAGTATGCTCAGTGGGATAGCATGAGGGAAAGGTTATCTACAAAAGGATGACTGATTGAGGGAGGGAAAAGGATTTAGAGGCAGAAGAAAATAAAAAAGGAATCAAAGCCCATGAACTTTAAAGCGCTAAAAAAATACCACACAGTTTCACGCACAGTTTGCCTACAGACTGAGTAAAACAGCTGACTATGACTGAAATAAAAATTCACCCCAAAAAATAAAATAATAAAATGAAAAATTAAAGTGTGATTGGGGCCCTCGGTAGTTCAGAGACTTAATAGGTGAGAAATAAAGAAACAAGACTCTCCATGCTTCACTTTATTAGCCACAGATGCATATATAATTAAAAATATAGTTAAGTATTAAAGAGAAGAAGATCACTTCCTGGACCTCCAAGGAAAAAATGTTTGATCCAGAGGTGCTCTTTTGGTATAGTATAAGAGTATACTGTAAACAAAACTGAGGAAGGCCACTATGGCTGAAACACATTGGGCTGCCTTTTGTCCATTTTGTGACATTAAAGGCATTTTAAATGTATCCAGAGGGTGCCTTGTTTTTCTCATTTTCTAAAGTATTATTGTAAAACTCAAGATACTGTACATATCAGCGACATTCACGATCACCATCAGCAACTGTGTGACCGCTACTCAACATGCGAGCCGGACCGCTCATTAAGCCTAACAGTGGGTTGCAGTTTATGTCTCGTGCTAGCCCAACACTCTTCCAAAATTCGTCTGCATGTTGGAGGCTTGTAAAAAGTTAAAGTGCTGTGGGACCATTTGTCAAAGTAAAAACACTTCCTCAATATTGGATCTGTCATTAATTAGAATAGTTTCTTTCCTCAAGAATCTCGACTGTGGTGCCAGTGAGCTTTTCAAACCAGCAAAATCTTTGATGAAACTGAGCTTCAAACATCAAAAAGTAGGCCACGGGCCTATTGCTGATGACTTCACATGACAAGTGTTGTGAAATGTTTCAAGTCTTAAGGCTGCGGAATAAGTTTCTCATTTAGGCTCGAAACTGAAGACGGTTTTAAACCTTTTAGCGTGTTTGCTGTTTCGGCCACATGGTACATTGTAAAAAAATAAAAATAAATAAGGCCGGGCTGATTAAATCAGCTGACTATTATTGGCCAAGAAGCCTATTTGTAAAACGTTAAAGGGAAAGATTCTTTTCACAATATATTTACAGTTGACTCCCACTATGAGCGGGAAAGGCGACCAGGCCTAACTGCGAATAGCAAAAATCTGCGTATGATTGACACCCGTTGCAATGCATTTTGGGGAGGGGTTATTTTATGCAATACATTTTGTTTCTATCCTAATCTGTATATTCTAATGTTATTTTTATACTGCCAAATATCAGCATACCCCCTCCGTGAGTCGTCACGTTATCGTGGTGGAGGGGTTTGCGTGCCCCTATGATCCTAGGAGCCATGTTGTCTGGGGCTTCATGCCCCTGGTAGGGTCACCCATGGCAAACGGGTCCTAGGTGAGGGGCCAGACAAAGCACGGCTCATCAGCCCCTTATGATGAAAAAAATTAATGGATCACGTTTTCCCTCGCCCGGCCGGGCTCAGCCCGAAAAGGAAACGTGGGTCCCCCTTCCCATGGGCTCACCACCTGTGGGAGGGGCCAAAGGGGTCGGGTGCATTGCAAGCTGGGCGGCGGCCAAAGGCAGGGACCTTGGCGGTCTGATCCCCGGCTGCAGAAGCTGGCTCTTGGGACATGGAATGTCACCTCTCTGGCTGGAAAGGAGCCCGAGCTGGTGTGCGAGGCAGAAAAGTTCCGACTAGATATAGTCGGACTTGCCTCCACGCACAGTTTGGGTTCCGGTACAAGCCCTCTCGAGAGGGGCTGGACTCTCTTCCACTCTGGAGTTGCCCACGGTGAGAGGCGTCGAGCAGGTGTGGGTATACTTATTGCCCCCCGGCTGGGCGCCTGCACATTGGGGTTCACCCCGGTGAACGAGAGGGTAGCCTCCCTCCGCCTTCGGGTGGGGGGACGGGTCCTGACTGTTGTTTGTGTCTATGCACCAAACGGCAGCTCAGAGTACCCACCCTTTTTGGAGTCCCTGGAGGAAGTGCTGGAGGGCGCTCCTTCTGGGGACTCCATCGTTCTACTGGGTGACTTCAATGCTCACGTGGGCAATGACAGTGAGACCTGGAAGGGCGTGATTGGGAGGAACGGCCCCCCCGATCTGAACCCGAGCGGTGTTCTATTATTGGACTTCTGTGCTCGACACGGATTTTCTATAATGAACACCATGTTCAAACATAAGGGTGTCCATGTGTGCACTTGGCACCAGGACACCCTAGGCCGCAGTTCGATGATCGACTTTGTAGTCGTGTCATCGGATTTGCGGCCGCATGTTTTGGACACTCGGGCGAAGAGAGGGGCGGAGCTGTCAACTGATCACCACCTGGTGGTGGGTTGGCTCCGATGGTGGGGGAAGATGCCGGTCCGACCTGGCAGACCCAAACGTTCTGTGAGGGTCTGCTGGGAACGTCTGGCGGAATCCCCTATCAGGAAGAGCTTCAACTCCCACCTCCGGCAGAGCTTTTCCCACGTCCCGGGGGAGGCGGGGGACATTGAGTCCGAGTGGACCTTGTTCCGCGCCTCCATTGTTGAGGCGGCCGACCGGAGCTGTGGCCGTAAGGTCATTGGTGCCTGTCGTGGCGGCAATCCCCGAACCCGCTGGTGGACACCGGCGGTAAGGGATGCCGTCAAGCTGAAGAAGGAGTCCTATCGGGCCGTTTTGGCCTGCGGGACTCCGGAGGCAGCTGACAGGTACCGGGTGGCCAAGCGGAACGCGGCTTCGGCGGTTGCTGAGGCAAAAACCCGGGCGTGGGAGGAGTTTGGCGAGGCCATGGAGAATGACTTCCGGACGGCTTCGAGGAAATTCTGGTCCACCATCCGGCGTCTCAGGAGGGGAAAGCAGTGCAACGTCAACACTGTTTACAGTGGAGATGGCGTGCTGCTGACCTCGACTCGGGACGTCGTGTGTCGGTGGGGAGAATACTTCGAAGACCTCCTCAATTCCACCGACACGCCTTCCATTGTGGAAGCAGGGCCTGGGGACTCTGAGGCGGACTCTCCAATCTCTGGGGTTGAAGTCACTGAGGTAGTTAAAAAACTCCTCGGTGGCAAGGCCCGGGGGTGGATGAGATCCGCCCGGATTTCTTAAGGGCTCTGGATGTTGTGGGGCTGTCATGGCTGACACGTCTCTACAGCATCGCGTGGACATCGGGGACAGTGCCTCTGGATTGGCAGACTGGGGTGGTGGTTCCCCTCTTTAAGAAGGGGGACCGGAGGGTGTGTTCCAATTACAGGGGAATTACACTCCTCAGCCTCCCTGGTAAGGTCTATTCAGGGGTGCTGGAGAGGAGGGTCCGTCGGGAGGTCGAACCTCGGATTCAGGAGGAACAGTGTGGCTTTCGTCCTGGCCGTGGAACAGTGGACCAGCTCTTCACCCTCAACAGGATCCTCGAGGGTGCATGGGAGTTCGCCCAACCAGTCCACATGTGTTTTGTGGACTTGGAGAAGGCGTTCGACCGTGTCCCTCGGGAGGTTCTGTGGGGGGTGCTTCGGGAGTACGGGGTACCGAGCCAACTGATAAGGGCGGTTCGGTCCCTGTATCACCGTTGCCAGAGTTTGGTCCGCATTTCCGGCAGTAAGTCGGATTCGTTCCCGGTGAGGGTTGGACTCCGCCAAGGCTGCCCTTTGTCACCGATTCTGTTCATAATTTAATGGACAGAATTTCTAGGTGCAGCCGAGGCGTTGAGGGTGTCCGGTTTGGGGACCTCAGCATCGCGTCTCTGCTTTTTGCAGACGACGTTGTGCTGTTGGCTTCTTCAGGCCGTGATCTCCAGCTCTCACTGGAGCGGTTCGCAGCCGAGTGTGAAGCGGTCGGGATGAGGGTCAGCACCTCCAAATCCGAGTCCATGGTCCTCGATCGGAAAAAGGTGGACTGCCCTCTCCGGATCGGGGATGAGATCCTGCCCCAAGTGGAGGAGTTTAAGTATCTTGGGGTCTTGTTCACGAGTGAGGGGAGGATGGAGCGCGAGATCGACAGGCGGATCGGTGCAGCTTCGGCAGTAATGCGGACTCTGTACCGGTCCGTCGTGGTAAAGAGAGAGCTGAGCCAAAAGGCAAAGCTCTCAATTTACCGGTCGATTTACGCTCCTACCCTCACCTATGGTCACGAGCTATGGGTCGTGACCGAAAGAACGAGATCCCGGATACAAGCGGCCGAAATGAGTTTTCTCCGCAGGATGTCCGGGCTCTCCCTTAGAGATAGGGTGAGAAGTTCGGTCATCCGGGAGAGACTCGGAGTAGAGTCGCTACTCCTCCACGTTGAGAGGAGCCAGATGAGGTGGCTCGGGCATCTCATCAGGATGCCTCCTGGACGCCTCCCTGGGGAGGTGTTCCGGGCATGTCCCACCGGTAGGAGACCCCGGGGACGACCCAGGACGCGCTGGAGAGACTATGTCTCTCGGCTGGCCTGGGAACGCCTTGGGATCCCCCGGGATGAGCTAGATGAAGTGGCTGGGGAGAGGGAAGTCTGGGAGTCCCTCCTGAAGCTGCTGCCCCCGCGACCCGACCCCGGATAAGCGGAAGAAGATGGATGGATGGATGGATGGATGGATATCAGCATACAAAAATCCATATCAGTCCGACCCTAGTATCCTACCTTTACTGGTGATTTATTCGAGGTATACTCTGCCTCTCACGCAACGTCACTTGGGATAGGATCCATCTCTGGATAGTTGCGGTTGAAAATTGATTTTGGACTAGTTTGTGAGTAATAGCTAAAGGACTCCATGAACCTTGGTTTAGACGCTGTATCACAGCTTTGGTGCGTACCTCCGGGGTATAATGTTAAAAGTAGATTGGAATGTTCAGATTAGAATGGATTTCTTCATGTTCATCCCCAAGCTTCCACTTTTTAAACGGTTGCTTTGAATTATTGAACTTCTGCCGCTGAATCTGTTTTTCTCTCTGGTTCCTGTTTTCTTACATGGCTCAGGGCCACTGACTCAGTGTTTGATGTGTCTAAAAGCGAGCCAATAATTGTTTTGTCTGTTTTCTTGGTGATCTGATGCATAATTCTATTCTATTCAATCCACCGTCAGCGACATTCTAGGCAAAAAAGCTCTCGTGCAGTCAATGTTTTGTATCTCCAAAATTCTTCGTACCAGATTCATACAGCCTAAATATGACAGAAGTGGATATGCGATACCTCTGTATCTCACCATTGGTCTCAAAGGAGCAGAGGCGGGCATGGCAGATTCAAATCTAGCAGCAGTCATCAATAGGTACCATTGTGCCACAGTTTTCCACTTCAGTGTTCTAACCAGGCGGGGTCTCGCCTGTCAGAGTGCATCCGCTGCAAAGCTTCATCCCTGCAGCTACGTTGGATCCACTGCTGGGTGGTCCTCCTCCTCCTCCTCACCCGACTAGCGTTAGAAGTTGAACAGCATCACTCACTGTGGGTGTCGGACTTCAGGATTGTCTGGGATGGCCTAGATCAATTGCAGCTTAGAGGAAGGATTCCAAAACCCAAACAATAAAATTAAACAAATAGGACTAGCAATAAACAAAATATGTTTTCTCTACCAGTTGTCCTTTCTCACTTATACACACGCCGATGCGGCACTTTTTTCTAACAGAAGCCTGACAGACAGACAGACAGGTAGTACAGGAATGAAGCTGTAAGAGGCCCAATTGCTCCCCATCTGATGGAATAGGATTGGAGGACAATGTAAACACTCTGTCATACACATAAACAAGGCCCCACTCAGGTTTCACTGCACAGTTAGGGAACTCTCAGACAGTCTTATACAGAGAAAGTATTTTTGTAATTTGTTTATGTGAGATTCCAGCGAGCTAATGTGGGGAATGGCTTTGCCGGCATCCCGCTACACCTGCAACCAATTTCGAGAGGTCTCTTGTGGACGGGTAGTAAAGATCGGTGAAATCCATGAGCCAGTAATAAAATATTTTTTCTATTATTTACATCATAATACAAATTTGAACTATACAAATGTGTGGTGCAGGTATTATTATTATTTTTGTCTTGTGGTGGTTACCAACACACACATTCTTACGTTCTACATAATATATCATTGAATGTTTGTGTGCCCTCAAAAGACATTAGAGAACCAGATTGTAGATTTGGCTAGTAACTGGCTAAACCATTAGCCACTTTGCGTGTGACACCTTTGGCAAGTTATCTAAGAATATGCTTGTGTTTATTTTGTTACCATTTGTTTAATAAAGCAATTTAAAGTGCACCCGTCTATCCTTGACAACTTGCCGAGGGATTACAATTCATTTTAATTAGAAGCGGTAGGCGAAATTAAGTTAGCTAACAATGTTAACTTTACCACAGGCGTGCAGTTGTGTAACTTGAGCCAGTTGTAAAAGGCACGTTGCACTTCTTTAAGTGTGAATGGATCTGCTCATCCTTAGCGCTCCATCATGGCACTTCTATACGTTTTATGAGCGAGTTTACTGTCTGCTCAGCAGTGCAAATGAACTGCGCACTCAAACATGTGTTTATGTTGTTTTAACCTTCTAATTATTTTTACACAGTTATTTCTCTCACACCGTCTGCTTGTGAGTGTGAACATTCCGGGTTTTTTTTTTTTCCTTCCCCTCTTGTTGCAACGCTCATGTCTGGAACTAGTTTGTTTCTCAGCAGGCATTCCTTTCGTACTACTCTGCTTGCTTAGGTAATAAGTGGCTTAGCTATAATTTGTTTGTGCGCATGTGTGCGTCTTCGTGCCTGCTCCTGCATTTTTTAAACATGCACACAGCTGAGCGCGTGGGACATAATGGGACATTATACTAGGAAACAAGCCGTGGCCGGATGATTGCTATTCTCTCTCTTTGGCTCTTCCATGTCATTCCAGAGTGGCCTATCTGCATTGTTGTGATTGCAATGCAGAATATTTGATGGATTTTTAGTACCTGTGCACACATAAGGTATTTCTTTCCCTTGTGCAGGCTTGCAGGAATAAAAAATCTAATACAGTACCAAGTTTTTTTTTTGGTGGCCAAGCAGAAGCGGTATTAAAATCTGATGAAAGATGTATTGTGTATATTTCTCGCATTCCCTTTGAGTGTGGGAGGTGGGACGTTTGAAGAACAATGGAGATCATCATGATAATGAAAATGAATGGTGAAATATATTTTTGTGGGTTTTTCAAACAGAGTGCTTTGCGATGCTCTTTTCCTGCTGCTCTTACTCCCTCATCACTTGTCTGCTGACACACACACACACACACACATGCACGCACACACACACACACGCACGCACGCACACACGCACACACAGATGTGGTGTAGTTGTTTGTATTTCTTGACAGACAAAAATGCTTTGTTCTTTTTGTGATCCACTTTGGTGTGTTACCTGACACAGGTGTGTGTGTCTATGTGTGTATTTCTGAAAATGGAGAGCCTGCACAAGTGTTAAACCGAGTTCCTTGCCTGAGTGCCGCTACAAAGGCTCAGATTGACACACGGGATTGAGGGTGTCATCCTCTGGATTATGTGTAACAAACTAGATTGACAGACAGAACAACAAAGGGAATCACACACACACACACACACGCACATGCACGCTACAAATGTACACAAGCAATTACAGGGAGGTGTATCAAAGTGCTGGTGTAATCCCCAAATAGATACATGTGAGGAGGTCCTACCCTCATTACCTGCACGCCTCGACAAGGATTATCTCTTTCCTCAAACGTTGTCCTTTTCTTGTTTGCATGCTTGTTTGTGTACATGTCAGGCAAATTTAAAGATGAAAGTAGATAATGAACCGTCTTTCATTCAGGATTATACCCTCTGGTACTGTCTGGGCAAAAGCAATGGCAAGGTTTTTATTTTTTATGGAGCCTATGTGTTGTTCAGGAATCTACTTGAGGTTTTTTTCAATGGTTCTCATTTAAAAAAAAAAAGTTGACTGGATGACATCAGTAGTTTTGTTTCCAAAGAGCAGGACGGTAAAGTCGGTAGTCTTGGCTGATAAAAGGCGAAAGGCATCAAAACAGTTTAAAATACAAACTGCAATACGTTGTTTAAATGTCATTAAGTATGTTTATTACATTTTCAGACTCGCAACACTTTAAATTTTAACAGAAAAAGTGCTGAAAACTTGAACATAGTAAATGAAATTCTTAAAAATGTCTTCCATGATGTTAACCCAGTTTGAAATTGTAACTAACACATTTACGATCGTGGATAGTGAGTTTACTCACATATTCACTCAAATTATCGTTTTTTTGAGTCCTTTCCTATGTAAAAAATAAAAATAAAAATATGCTAACCTGCGAGCAAGTGAGCGCCCTGGATCTTTTTGCCTCGAGCTAAACCACCCCCCCAAAATGACACCACATTGTTTCCAACCCATAAACACTAAATACTAAGTCGAAATGAATGTTAAATATCAACAGCAGGCAGGAAATACAATATCCTGCATTGTGCGTGTAGTGTGTGTTTGTACTTGCCTCTCCAGATTAAATGTGACATGTTTTGACGGAGGACAACCTTTCAGAGTTAATCTGCAAATTGTGGGATATACATTATAAATCCCCAGACCTCATTTTACATAATCTCACTGTATTTTAGAACGGTTACATCACACTCTGCCAATTGAACTGTGAGAGAGTTCTTTGTTTGTTTTGTTCCTGTGGACTAATATTACAGATCACACTACTATACTGGTGAACTCAATCGTAAATGTGGAAAAAATAAATTCAAGAAAGTGCTTTGTCGCCGTCTGGAATCTTGCCACTCTTGGAACAGACTCCGACCATTCGTTGGAAATTCTTCAGATTTTACAAGAGTGCACAATGTTTTACTGTGGATGTTTTAACTTGGCGTGTGTTTCTGTCTTTGATGTTTGGGTTTGTAAAAGGATTGGTTTTACTGTCAGCGTATGTAGAGGCGTGCCCATATGCATGTGTCTGTCGAGGCCGGCGCACTGGATGTGGTTCACCTTGCAGCGGCCACCTGTAAGCTATCAACAGAAATTAGCGTCTTTAGCCTTGATGGCTTGCAGAACAGAAAAAGGCGGTGAGAATGTCGTGGGCAGATTGCTGCTTTAGCTTTTTGGAAAGGTGTTTGTGTATGTTGTGCGAGGGTATGGCAACAGAAAGCTGCAGAGATAGATCTGAAACTAGTACTTACTGGTCTTCTAGCTCAAAAGACCACACCGTCACTTGACTCTGCTGAACGCTCACAATTCAATAAACAAATCAGTTATTAATTCCAGCCCGCAGGCTCCAAGTATACTAATAGCAGATATCGAGACATGCCACAGGTCACAACCCTCTCTTGGTGTCCAGGACTCTTCTTGGCTGCGGGGCGTTGGAGAGAACGGGCGAGACTAATGATGTGGCCCTTGCGTTGCTGTTTCCTGTCCTTTGCTGGAGGACTTCCTGTGGCAGAGCCATCTTGTCTTGATTAAAGTGCACGTTCAGAGCCCCTGAAGCGGGACAGTTTTGTACTAAGACACACAAACGGAGAAGATATAGGCTAGTTCGAATCTCCCCTCCTTAGATATGTGATACTATTGACTGGGAGCTGTGGAAATACTGACTCTCTTTTGTCTTGAAGTTTCTCTGTCTGCTTTTAGTTTTTCTGCCTCCCCTTAGTGTGTAGCCAGGAGGCTGTTTGGTGTGATGAAGAGATGACTGGTCCTGTTTAGTTGACTGGTGTGCAGCCCAGGCCTGGCACCAGACCTCACAGCTGGGGTGTTGATCTGGGGCTCGGTTTGTTCTGTGCAAAAACAAATGCAAACAGTGGCTTGTTCACTTGTAAAATCAATACGGGTTGAGTTGTGACGAATTGGAGAAAAGGAAAACAATGATTTTTTTTTCTTTCTTTGTAAGCAAAAACCTGATTTATTCCAGCATCAAGGAAAATTTGATTATCACTGTGACAGCACTATCTGGATGGTGGATTCTGTTTTTGTTTTGTTTTGTTTTTTCGCCTATTTTGCTCACTAACTTTGTTTGGTGGCTCTACATACTATAAATAAATATTTTTGAAATTCAATTTAATCGCTTTTATTTTATAAAATTATATCTCAGTAGTTTTTTAATCAATTTAGCTTTGCCTCTAGAAAAGAAGCAATGTGAATTTAAGAAATGAAAACTTTTGTTTCGTAATATTGTTCATTTATTAGTGCATTCAATGACTGCTCACAAAGCAGGACATCTCAAAATTACAAAAACAAAAAAAAAACATTTAATGCACCAACCAGCAATGACTAATCCATTGCAGAGGGTATGTGGAAACCTTTCTAATTTATTTGATGCTTCAAAATCAAAACAGCTACTACTGTTACTACTACTACTATGTCGGCAATTAATACAATACTCAAATTTAATACTGAATTTAACATTTCATTCTAAATATTACAAATGTCTCCATATAGTATATAAACCTTTTAATAATGAGTTTAAAATTGCATTAAGTAACTCAGGTTGAATATACTGTACATACGCATGCACTTTTCATTGGAAATGCTGTGGGGGATTTTAATCACAGTAATCAAAACCTCAAGAAATGACATCAGGAAATCATTATCAAGTTTGTATTACCATTTTTTTTTAAACATTTTGTTAAACACTGCCAGCTCTTTTATCATTGTGAACTTCTTGCTACTAGCATCCACGTTGTTGATCTTGTGGTCTCAGATATGGAAATATTGTGCGTGTGCGTGTGTGTTGAGCCACTCTCCAAGGGTAAATTGTCAGAAAATGGACTCCAAATGCTGGCCTTTTCGCTTTGCAAACACAACCTGAAGGCCTCTCCCTGTGTGTGTGTGTGTGTCCCCCTCCAGTTTCCACCCAATCCCACCCCAAACCTAGCCCACCCTCCTACCCACTACAATTCACCTGCCCAACAACCCCAAGGCCCTCGAGCACCCAATCCCCCACAGCCCAATTCCCTCCCTCTGTCTCCTTCATCACACACAGAGAGTCATTCCTGAGTGGGTAAATAGAGTAAATTGGGGCTGACCCGCAGGGTTAGAAGAGGCCGCGCTCTCTTTTCATGTCAAAGCCATCTGAAGGCTGATTGGTTGATTGCAGTGCTCTCCGCTTCCAAAAGGCTCCCTTGTGCTGTTGTAATTGCCCCATCATGCGCATGTACACACATCCACATACTGGCGCGCACACACACACACACACACACACCTACACACACACACACACGCCAGCAACCATGTGCACGTAGATGCATACAGACGCGCACGCATATTCTTACAGCCAAATGACTTAATTGGTGTTAATTGCATAATGACAGTAGTGAATTGGCAGTGGGTCAGAGGTGACACCGTTTGGAGAAAGGATGTCAAGACGATGAAGATGAGGAAGGCTGAAACTTGTAGTTCTTCTGCAACTGTTTCGGAGTTTCAACTTGAAGCCGATCCTTGACCTGACGGCTGATGGCGGCCCATTGGGAAGACACACACGCACGCACACAGATGGCCCTTTGTGGCTGGATGGATGTTCTATGCATTTACCACAAGGATTCAATTTGACTCTGTCAGCTTCTGTGGCTGAGTGTTAGTGTGCCTGTGTGCGTGGGTGTGTTTGTGCGTATGTGACTTTACCAGCCAAGTATGTTTATGTCCGTGCAAGATGGCCGGGACAGCTGAATTGGTGAAAGCGTTTAAGCCATCATCATTACGGAGCTGTTGGTGCTCGAGGCGTGTTTTAGTGAAGAGCATAATTGGCTCACTATAGTGCTGTGTAATCTTCTCATATTCTGTGAAAACAACGAAAGCTATTGGTCATAATGGCCATGTTTCAGGTGGGACTGTTTTTATTTTATAAAGCAGCAAAAGTCCCGTTTGGTACTTTGCCTACTCAATTTGTTGTCAAACATTGAAAAGGGAAATAAAATACCTGCATCAGTCCTTTCCATTTATGTTATATCTGTTCACAGTCAATTAACGGACAAACGACTTTATTTTTTTTGTCGTTAAGGCGACTTCAACGAAACGATGATGTCATTGAAATTTTTTCAGTCGCCAACTCTCTTTGCGTGACTTCAAACATAAGTTCACTGTCGTCAGTTGCACAGGCCCCACCCATGACTCGATCATCCAATCACATTTGCAAAACTGACCCCTGAGCCCTTCAAGGGCTGGCAAACTGTCGGAACTTCCAAAATTCCAAGACCAATTCCAGACTAAAACACCATTATTATTATTTTTGCAGGTGCCTTTTTAGATACGTGTGCATATGACTTTTGTTATATTTGAGAATTTATTTCCATGTCGCGCAAGTGGCCATGCTACCAGTCTCAATTTTAATCAAATATTGCCACACGCTTGAGGCACCGCTAATAATTTACTGCATGAACCCACCACCTGTTTGAGCGTTGTTGCCAAACACCTGATTGACGATCAATCACCCTTAAGCAATAATCGTCATTGAAGAGTGGTACAACTACTCAACAAGATTGGTAGTAAATTCGTATTCATCTTATATTGCAACGTGACTCTGCCGTTTATATTTTATTCCTAAAGGCAACATTTTTGATACGACACAGGTGTACCTAATTTAGTGTGTAGCTTGTTCTTTTGTGTCTGGTATGTGCTAGATCGTTCCAAACCACACCTCGCTCAAGTGGAAACATTGCCGCATTAAGAGACCACCCGGGTTAAATTTCTGCTCTTGATAATGATGTTTGAACCCCTGTTTTTGCCCACATTTTGCAACCATTGGTCGAGCAGCTTGAATCCTTCTAGGTTCCTCTGTGAGCGTGCTTGTGTGTGTTGGAATTACAATATAATTGCCTGGCCATTTATAGGAGGAAGTGTTGGGAGGTTTAGCGTAAGATTTATGTTCATATTTTCTAAATATGGCTCTCTCTATATTAAATCTATACATCACAAGGCTCCACTCCAGCACCACGTTTCCTTTGCGTTTGTATCCGTGTCAGCTGTGCATGTTCAGTCTCATCAATGTTCAACTCACACGGGGCCTGTCGTGCTTCGACTTGTTACGTCTGAATGCACTTTGTCATAGCTGCTGCATTTTTAGTGTGGTATGTGCGCATCCTGTATTGACTCTTTTTAAGTGGTTCTCCAAGCCCAGTTGATAGATGTATGGTTTTATGAGAGTTCCTCCGAAAGGCATCCCCCCACAGGCTCTTCGGGACACAAAAGAAGCTGTCACGCCGTGCTTTTCTGATCTCAGCGTGTGTTCATCCAGATGTGTGTCCTGATGCTGTGGAGGGTTTGTGCGTGCAAGTGTGTGTGTGCGTGTAAGTGTGTGCGTTTGTGTGTGTGTGAGTGCCTCCATATGTGGAAGAGCTGTCACCTGTTCCTCGCGCTGTCTACAAGCCCTGTCTCTGGGTGACTCTTTGATCTGGGCCTCAGGAGATTCCGACACTGTGAAATAGCACCGACCAGATTTACTCAATGAAAGAGCAGGACTTAACCACTGTTATTACACCCCCTCCTTTTTTTTTTTTTTAAACATCACTTCTTGTCTCTGTCCCTGCCTCTTTTATTCCTAAAGTTGTGCTCGGGTCTTTGTCTTTTGCTGCTTCCCCACTTGAGTGTCATGGAATGTTTATTGCAGAAATTGGGAAAACTTTGAAAAACGCAATCAACACAGTGCCGGACATGTTATATAGGCTGTGGAGTGAAGGCCTTAACAGAGAAGTCACAAAATACCGGCCTTCGATTCCTGCTCAGTCACTGTGGGTGTTGATGTGAGTGTGAATGTGCGTCTTTGTCTGTGCCCTGTGATTGACTGGGTAACAATCGAAGACATAGTCTGGGTGGGTGGGTGGATAGATGGATGGATGGATGGATGGATGGATGGATGGATGGATGGACGGACGAATGGATGGACAACACACTGAGATTTCAAGAAAATAATACAAGTCCAAAGAAGCTGTACAACCAAAGGCTTAGAATTGAGTTCAAGAAAATCTGAACACAGGTGTGAATTTACACCCCCCAAAAAACTGCAATGATGTGGAAAAGCTGTTGTGGAATTAAATTTACATAAAGGTGCTTTATTCCCCTTTGTCGTTGTAAGTTTGAAGCAAGCTCTTTATTAAACACAAGTATAATCTTTCACACCCTCGTTGTCCCTGTGATCTGACTGTCAGATGTTGGCTTGTTAAAATATTTCTCACAGGCATTTAGTTGAGTCTTTCCGAACTGTTGAACATCTGTCAGAAACCAAGTGGGGTATCGACAGTGCAACACTATCTCTCTAAGACCCGCCGAAACACAGAGCGGCGTGGCCAAATGCGATTTAACTGTTGTGCAGTGTGTGTGGTTCTGCAACTCAGTAACTCATTTGAGTATTTTCATAAATTCATATGATCTTGTGGCCAAAAAGCGAAATGTGAAAAGGCTCTGTCACCAAAGTAGACTTTCTCTGATCTGACTCAAAGCTGACTTTGGCATTCCTGTTCAACAAGGAGCAGAACTGATGCCAAGCCAAGCAGGTGCAATATGGTCAGTGCACTTCAGGGGTCCCAGTCTCTGTTTGCTTAACTACTGCTGGTTCGATTTTAGCACTCAGTTTGCTCAAATCTGGCATCACGCCCAAATCTTAAATTTTAAGCCCATCCTTATACTACGTCTTACATATCCAACATTCAGCGTGTCTTGCTCTTTATATCTAGTCTAGCAACATGCTTGTTGAAATGTTAATTTGTCAATTGTGTAAACTGTAAGGTTTTCTTTTCTCATATTCTTTGCACTGTATCGCAAATTTTTTCCACAAGGTTTGCGCTGTTGACTTCATGACAGTCAAAATTGATTTAGTATGCTATAGAATTGCAATTGCAATTTGCCTTCAAAATTCCAAATGAGCCTACCTCAAGTTTGTATACGCGAAGAGCATTTATTTCCTCGCAGCTATTTTGCTTGACTTCTCCTTCAACTAGGTAAGTCGAGCGAGATGGCTGTCATCTGTCATTACAGCAAACCGGGGGAGAAATGCGGGCTATGCCATTTTAACTGGCCTACTCAAGGATGTGGGGTAATGTGAGTGATGGTTGAAAGTCACAATCTGTGACCTGAGAAAGCTCCTACTAAACATCAGCACATGACCTTGCTCGAGAGGCCTGAATTCTTTCAGCGTTAAGCCGATATTATTCCCAGCGTCGCCCAGACAAATGGAAGTTTACACACACACACACGCACACACACATACACTGACTCACAAAGTAACATTTCATACTGAATGAGCTGTGTGATTCTTTTCCAGTTACTGAAGGTCTGCAAGCACTTTACTCAATACGTTTTCACTGCTTATTTTAGTATAATGACGGGAATCTTTTTTTTGTTTTTGCTGACTTAAAGTTGAAATGTTTAGAACAGCACATCATACGTTTTTGTTAAAGAAACCAGTGATCCTAACCTAGCTAGCACATTTATATTCCACTTCTCAGACTTCCATAAACAGGGCGAGGACATGTTTACATACAATATCATCCCAGCTGGACGCTATATCATTCCTCCCTATCATAACAAAGCATATTTGCTTATCTTATGCTAGCAGTGCATCATAACCTGTTGCATGAATAGCACATGAAATGTTAATCGCTATCTCGGAGCTTGTTTACGGTCTACGCTATGTTTTGGCAATACATATCCACAAATATATGAAGCTCTTTATTAAAACTGTGAAATGTTATTTACTTTTCATGTGTGCATTAAGCAAGCTGTGTCACTTTCTTGGATGCTTATTTACGACCGTCTCTATCAGAGATGGGACCAAGTCACACATGTGCAAGTCTCAAGTGAGTCTCAAGTCTTAACCTTCAAGTCTCAAGTAAGTCCCAAGTCATTTTTTTCTTGGGCAAGTCAAGTCAAGTCCTTAAATAGGTCAAGTCAAGTCCAAGTCAAGTCCTTAAATAGGGCAAGTCCAAGTCAAGTCACCTTATTATTGCAATTTTACCCGCGGAATCTGATCTTAGTAACGTGAAAAGACAAGATATAAGTAACTTTAAGTAACCATCATTGTCCAATGTGTCTAACCTGTTTAAAAAATATGACAATAATTTGGATTTGCACTGTAATTACTGATATTCAGTCAAATACATCATGGAATCAAACAAAAAAGAAATTACCTCATACAATGATTGACAGCTCAATCTAAACAAATGAACGTCTGCCGACAGTGAGTTGCAAATATGAAAAAATAATCTGAAATAATCTGAAAGAAGAAACACATTAAAGAGCATTAGAAACATTGTATGTTTCATCTGTAACATCTGGAGAAACCAGAGCTCTATAAACTTCAAACGGACAAAGTCGTCTGGCTGTCTGAAATGTTTCTGTTGCATATCTTGAACTGTGCTGTCCGTCTTTTGCCGTCATAAAGGTAATTACGATAGCCGAAGGTACCGCTCCCGCTGACATGTTTGTGCATGTCTGATATAAAGGGGCGTGATTCTCCAATCAACACGTTCGTTCGGTAGGTAGAGAGGGCACGACTGATTGATTGACAGGGTAGCGATCCAATCATGACAACGCCATTCTCAGCCTGCGCTCCTACCGTGTTATCGATATTACTTTTTTAAATGTATTATTAATTTTATATTCAAACTGAAAACATAAACTAAATAACACGGATGTCATTCAAGTCATCGTGTCTCAAGTCAAGTCAAGTCCCGAGTCTTTAACTTGCAAGTCCAAGTCGAGTCTCAAGTTTTTTTATTTTTGTCAAGTCAAGTCACAAGTCATCAAAACAGCGACTCGAGTCGACTCGAGTCCAAGTCACAGTGACTCGAGTCCCCATCTCTGGTCTCTATCGTCATTTAAGCGTTACTTACGGATCCCTTTCCATGATGTTCTACAGAGCATCCCACGGAGTGTTTAAATGTTCAAGACGCTATTACTGAATCAGTTTACAGCCCACTAGAGGCAATTTAGAGTTCAGAGTATTCCGTCATAACTGCGTCAATAGCTTATCAAATGTGGTCCTCCTCTGCTGGGAAGAAAAAAAAAGTCTGTCTGTCTTTCCTATGTCACTCCCAGTCACAACCCCCCCCACCAGCCCACCTCCCTCCAACGCACCCCGAGGCTCCAAAGGTGGGCATTCCCCTCCAAACCCGTCTTTTTTGATGATCACTTTTCCCTGTTTGCTTCATTGCCCTCAGATTCATGCCTGGAGGCGGTAGAATCCCACAGCATGGAGAATATCCCACACATGCCCGCCCCCCCTTCCCCTATGCACAGTGTTTGATCTGACTTTCGTATTTCTTTAAGGAATCATTAAAACCACGATCCAGTCATCATTGTTGTTTTTCCTTCTCTCCCTCTAGACTGGATTCATTTGGCACTGCTCAGAATTGGCACTTAGCTGCTTGGCATTAGGTGGAGATCAGTAGCAGACCACCAAGCATTGTAAAAAGCTCTTTTCCCCAGTGTGTATCCAATGTGTCTAATGTCCCGGGGCTCCTTCTGACCCGGGGGGGCGGCAAACAGACCCTGGCCAACAAGATGATTGGTTCTTCCTGAGACCGGACTTAGCTAGCATTAAGCATCACGCTGCAGCTGCGCTAGAACAAACACTCTCAGTCCACTTGACAGCAAGAGCTAACAATCCCGTTTGTAGCTACTCGTCCGTTCGGTTAAATCGGGTGAAGCGATGTGGTTTGCTTGTTCATGTGTAAAAAGGCCATGCTAATGGAAAAAAATCAGAGTCCTAATTAAAGATGTGAGACTAAATCACATTTGCAGTGCAGTGTTCTAAATGTTTTGCCTTTGGACCAATTTGGAGAAAGACAATAAGACCTCTCCAGAGTCTACTTAAACATTTGGCTCACATTCCAAAATGTCTATTTCCACGGTAAAGTTCGCTAACCAGGCCTTTATTATCAATTTGTCTTACGCTATTCAAGCAGATGATCGTAAAATGTTTTGTGACTTTTGCCGCCTGTTGTATGACAAATCAAGTTCTGTTCCATCTTACAATGCTTTAATAATAATAATAATAATACAAAAAAAAACATAACTTTCGCAAAAGGTGCTTCTCCCCCAGCTGAGTAAGTGTGTTATGAGGGCAAATCAGTTAAAGGACATAACATGAACTGTGGGCAATAAAGACCAGATGGAGAAATGTTCAACGTGTGGGCCTGAGAGTGGGGACGAGGCTCGTTGGTTTAGGAGTGAGAACTGAAGGGTCGCTGGCTTTGGTGCCATCTTGAGAAGACATCAAGCAGACGATGGAGCCACGGGGCTATTACCACATCCGGAAACGGCTAAGGGCTGCTGGAGGAAATTAGCAAGGTCGTATTTTGTCTGACACACACACACACGCACGTGTAAAAGAGTTGCTTTTGGTGAATGAAATGTGTCTATCAAGTTTCTCCCTGTGATCGTGTCAGTGCACACAGTTTTGCGTACTAAACTTTCAAAGTAAAGTAAACATTGTAGTGTAACGACCCTAATACCTCAACCTTCCCTCCCATACCCTTATAAGAAAGCACTTTTGCTAGGCTTGCATCCACCAAATTTATTTTTTCAGATGGGGGTTCGAGGCCGTTACCATGTCAGTCAGCATGGCCTCTTATCAAACCATCAGACTACCCTCAGATTCTCTTTCCAGATGGAGGTGAGATTGGGCTCCAGAAGCCCAGACCCCCGCAGACACTGAGAGAACGGGTGCCTCCTCCTGATCTTCTACCTGATGGAGGTGCTTTAATGTGGGCTCGGGTTTCACTTTGTCCCCTCCGCCCACACCCCCATCAACTGGACTCGTTCTGGGATCTAGACGTACATTCAGGCATGTTCAAGGCTCAGTCAGAAACTTGAAGAGCCTCTGAGAAGTTTTACTCTCGGTGTTGCAAACAGTTGCTCGGCTACATAGGCAGGAAAAGCAAAGTAAACAAAAAGCAGGACGCCGAGCATCAGGTCCAGTGTGTTCTGTAATTCTTCTCATAATAGCAAGCTCTGACCCATACAGGAGCCCCGAGACTGTGGCTCACCACTGAACATACCCGCCTGCTTTATTATAGCAAAGTGCAAAGCCTGCCGTTGTCTATGACGTTGCACAGGGTCCCGCTCTCTGTCACTGCCACCGCAGAGAACAACTTCATGCCAGCCACAGTGCCAGCTGACCGTCTTGTCCGGCCGCATTGCGTCTCTGCCTGATGCCGCCGGCATACCGCAGCCAAGGAAAGAAGCGTGGCAACCACAGACTGGTAAGATTTGTAGGAGTTTCCTTCAGATGTCAAAGCCCACTCGGTCGCTTCCTGCTTCTCCCGACAGTCATGTTTGCCATCCAGCTGTAGCCCAAAGTAGGACAAGGCCTGACGGCTTTACACCCAAATGGTCACTTCCATGCGACTAAAGGGAATAGCAATAAAAATGCCGCTTGGAAAATATTTGCCACCTGCAACTGTGAATGGAATTCAAGCTGAGTAGTTTTTGTGTTGCTGTCACCTGATGTCTGAGGTTACTTCCACTGTTGATTGTGAAATAGATCCAATATACAGTAGAAGCAGCCCTGCAGGCATTCCTCTGACATTGTCTCCGACTCCGCTTCAGCTAGTTGAGCTCCTGACATCTCTCACAGTAGCGGAAAGACTGCCTCTTAAAATGCGCTCAGAACAAAAGAATGGACAAGGAAGGCAAGCTTGTGATTTAGAAGCTTATAGGAGTGAATGAGAGATTCGTCTGAGATGAACTTGGAAGAGAGAAATTAAGAGAGACGCGGGTGGGGGGAGGAGGAGAGAGGAATTTGGGAGTGAAGAGGTAGAATTCCTTGCACCTTTTAGCACCTTTTATTGTCGCTGCACAAACCTGTATTTAGGACCTGTATGAACACTATACTATTTATGATCTGCCTCGGGGCATTTTCAGCAATAAATGAGGATGTTGTGCTTATAGCACTTTTTCCTGTTTTCCTGTCTGGTGCAGATGCAGTTGTAGGTACTTTTGTCCTGAGGTTTTGGACTGCATGATGCAAACACATTCTCAGGGAAGTGTATGTGTGCAAAATGTATGAAACCGAAACCCTTTCATTAGGTGCAGGTTCTGTGAATTCCACCGCTATCATTAGTACCTAGACACACCTTGGCTGCGAAGCTCCCTACCATTCCACGCAGGCCTCCATCATTCCTCACAGGATTAGAGATAGAAAAAGGTAAAGGGGGAGGTTGTTCTCTTTTCATTAGGAGCTGGTTGTCTTTAGTAGTCTATGTCATTCTCTGTCTGTCGGTATGCAAGATTTAAAAAGAGCTTCGACACACACACCATCAGACTACTGAGCAAATGACATCACAATCTATGATTGTGTTTGTTTTTCTTTGCTCACTGGATATATCGGCAGGTTGCTTCTTCTTTGTGGTCGAGGTCTTTTTCTTCTTAATTTATTCAGTGCCAGCACAGTTAAAATACGTGTATAGTCGTCAATAGCAGTGAATGAGTTAAGATTCACGAGTCAGTGCCAGCCCAGTTAAAATAGACATTTGACGTTTATAGTTGTCAATGGCAGTGAATAGGTTAAGATTCACCAGTCCACTGTCTCTGCTTTTTGAGGACACTCTGCTTTCTCATCAGCAGTCAACACCACCTAGTGGAATCTAAACTGCACAGTTGTTTGCCTTCATAAAAAATTAAATGGCTGTAGAATTTTTTTAACACTGGAAGTGCATATTCAAGCTCGTGTCCAGTCCTCAAAAGCATTCACAGCGGTTTGTGTGCACGCAGGTCTCGTCAGCACGCCGCAGTCTGACGTATCTGAAGCTTACTCACTCTTGCATGTTTGCTCAGACGAAGGAAATTATGCAATTAGGGATTGTTTTCATTCACTTTTCAGCCCTCCCTCTGCCCCCCACCAGCCACCATCTTAGAAATGCCACTTTCCGCCTTTACCCCTCTGCCTCTATCCTCTTTTGCCATTCCCACATACCTTCTCGTCCTGCTTCTGTGACAGCAGGAGATGGTTCCAATTTAGTCAGAGCCATATCCTCACTCACCTCCTTCATTAAAAAGGGGCATAATAGTGACTAAGTGGCAGAAAATGAGCACTTGTCATAAGAGTCCATTTTTAATGATTGACTTTGTTGAACATTAAAAGGGGGAATGGAGGGTTGTGTGAAGGGGGGTTGTCAAAAGCAACATTTTGATGTTAATGGCGTGTGTTGGTCTGGCTATAGTTAGAAAATGCTGGGAGATGGGTGCTGGGGTACATATGGGCAGCATGGGGGGGGTGGCGCAAATCTGGCATTTTGCACTCTAATTCCAGACAGCCTGGAGGCCTGCGGCGCTAAGAAGGGCCTCACTGTTGCTCTCTGGATCAGCCAGGTATTGCTTACATAAAAAGCAAGTGAAAACAGCTGTAGGGATAATTAGCTTGATTCTCCATTACATGCCATGAGGGCCAATAACTAAAAAATTGGGTTTTGTTTGGGTTAGAGCTGCAGCCCCATCTAGGAGGAAGTTGTAAAAGTCGGGAAGAAAAAAGAAAGGGTAGGAAAATGAGAAATGAAGAAAAAACAGCTTGAGTAAAGTCTTGAGGCTTTTGCTTCGGAGGAGATGCATTCGACTCCTGAGATGACACGCTGTAGGCCTTAGTTTTTAAAATCTGTTTTATGTGTTGCTTTATTTGTTCCACATTAAATGTTAATTATTATTCCCGGGCATTTGTGATGTCATGTAGGTAATGTTTCTATCGCTAAAGTTCTCTGTAATAAATATTTAGGCTGATTTTAGGGCTTCGAATCGTCTTAGAATCAATTATTCTATCGATTACTTTACCGATTCCTTGAATAATGAACCACAATAAATAAATTGAATGAATAAATACAAAATATATTTTAGATACATTTTGAATATCTGAAAAAAACATTTTATATAAATATAAAATAATTTGAAAAATATTTTGAAAATAAATCCTCAAACTGATGAACCAAAGGGTGCCAAATGAAAATTATGTGGTGGTGGGTGGGGGGGCTTCATTTAATAGTTCATCTTAATATTGCAGCCCAACAAGCATGAACACAAGCATGGCTACATTGCCACGCCTTCCCTCATTGTGAATGCGGCCACTGGCTTGAGTTTATGTAGTGAATGCATCTGCTGTGTGGTGTTAGAGAGGTGTTGACAGAAAAGAAAGCGGCGTGCTCTTTGAGCACATCAACAGGTCACGCTCTCTATTATGATCTCTATTATGCTCTACCAGTATTTATTGATTCTATTCTAAGTGCAGACGACAGCAGAGAAACTTGAGTCACAAATTTAGACAAACTCACATCTGGGTTCGTACATGGACGTTTTTGCATGACAAATGATGGCACTTTCATTGCACCTTTCATTGCACCGTCTGCGTATTTACTCCTGGTTGTAACGGATGGTCATCCAAAAAGCCAATCGGTGTGAATAGCACATTCCATGTGATCCATTTTTAAGGCCAATACACTAAGCTCTTATTTTTTCTCGGCAATCATAATGATGATCACCTGATCAAATGTGTGTGACCCACAATATTAATGTCAGACACCAAATAATATTTGGGGGCATGTGGGCTGAGCCGCCCTCATCATGATAGACACTTTTTTTCATCAACCCTCAGGAAAGTAGTGATTTTTTTTCCTGACTGCTGTGCTGCCTGAATAACAGACAGGTTCCTAATCGAGTTCCCCCCCCTCAGCCCCCCCCTTTTCTTATTTTTTTTAATTAATGAGCACTTGATGTTTGAGCCGCTGCCAACTGCGTTTAGAACATTCTTAAGGAGTTCTACAGGCTCGCCTGACATTTCGGAAAACAAAGCGGTAAAGAAATGGAAAACCTGATAAGCTTTTATTTGTCCACTACCGAGCAATGTTTTTGTAGCATTTTACGATATGACAAATTACCTTTAAAACCACATGCTACATGATGAATCTTCATATTACTGTTGATTTTTGTTGTTGTTTTTTTTCTTGGTATTTGACCTCTCACACAAAGACTTTTTTTCATCCTGTTTCTGTCAACAGCTGCTTGGACAACCGGCTACCAAGAGGTCCAGCGATGCATTCAGATGAGCACGACATTACCACCAGATGTGACATGGACCTATAACTTCTGATAAGCTCAGAATGTCGTCTTCTTCTTTGCTGACATATGCCATGACCTTAATGTAGGGGAGGGGGAGTGGTCAGCAATGTTGGGCTCTTGCTTGAATGTGCCCCCTGCCTTTATATCCCCTGTTTGCTAGGTGTGGAGGATTGTGGGCAGGCTGAAATATTTTCTTTTGGGTTCTGGCTTTCGGACAATTGAGGCACTTTTCATATGAATGTAGCCAAACCAGTAGAATTACCTATCAACTTTTGGTGCAGCGATATTGTGTCATCTTCTGCCACTGCACTGATTTTTTGGACTTTTCACAACATGGACCTCACCCTCAGATCCACCAAGACCTTCTCTACTATGTATGGTGCCAATGGAGACAGACACATTCTTCTGATATGAAACCGGATCAGAATCTTACATGTTCTAAAGCGGAACTGCAAACTGAACCGAGTTTAATGGACTTTCTCCTGTTTGCTTTGTGGGAGAGGCTGAAATTCTCCCAAATCAGTTTGAATGACACTTGAATCGGAAAGGATATTATTACAATTACCGTATTTTTCGGACCATAAGGCGCACTTAAAAACTTTTCATTTTCTCCAAAATCGACAAAGTTTAATTTGATTTTTTTTTAATAGACCCATTAATTAATACGGTGTGCCTAATGGTCCGTAAAAAAATGGAATGTATAAACAGGAATAATATCTCTGTTGAGCCTGCTGTGCATTTGTTTGATGAAACACTATCATGTATTCTTGTTGGTTTTTTTACATTCATTTCATCTCCTAGTGCCACTACTTTTGTTTTTGAAAAGTGACATTTATTTTTGTTTGTATATTTATTTTGTGTAGTGCATGTTATTCACCAGGAAGCAACTTGTAAGGTGAACAATGGGATCATAAAACCTTCAAAACAAAATATATTAAGTGCGAATCTTCCCACTCTCACCATTTGATTTTTCTTAAACACAATTCCAAAGATTAAGTAAACAATACATTCGAGAAAAAAAAAAAGAAAATTGATACTTGCACAACTGGCTATTTACAACTGTAAAAGAGAAAACAAGGACTTTGGGTTTCTTGAATTCATGACAATATCAGCACGGAGCACATTGTTTTTATCCAATTCTAAAATTATTTGTTTGCTACAGTGGAACAATGTATACCGTTTTTTTTTTTTTTTTTAATACTGCTTATGCGTGTGGGTGGCGTTAGATCTGCTTTCAGCATGACTCTGAATGTTTGTTTGAGGGCGCTCACAGTCGTCACCCTTGACTTGTCCCACAGTGTTTTGCAGTGGTCAGCGTGTTTCCTGTTGTTTTAATAAACTTTGCTTTCACAGGAACAACAAGGTGTCTTTTATGCGAAATCATGTCAATAACATTGACATTGGCGGTATTTGCTGGCCAAAGGGAGCGCAGTAATGGCTATTTTCACAAGATTACAATTTCACCACCGCTAATAGCACTTTCAACAATAGACTTGAAGTTTTTCCCAGTTTTCATGGTCTACCAATTCTTTCCCGCTCTCATAAACTGATGTTGCCTGGCTTTTCTTCCTGAGAGAATGGGGGTGGGTGCGGAGGTGACGGAGGAGGGCGGGTGCTGAGACACTGGTGCGGGCGGAGCAGGGCGGGATCGCAAATGCGGCTGAGATATTCGGGTAAGACCAGCTGCTGGATGCACCTTGGCACGCAAGCCTGCCAACAGCTGACTTGCAAAAACTAGAATCTAGAAAAGTGTGTGTCATCAAACTTTCTGTCCTTTGGCCAAACTGTACACCCTATCATTTATTTAAGTCTGATTGTTGTCCGCCATGTTTCAGCAATTATTTGTTTGAGCACATCCTACTTGAAATATTTATTTTTAGCTGGCGTCAATTTAAGCAATTTACAGCGTCATGCTGTTGTGAAATGAACAAAACACTCTGACCTTCGACACCGGTCGTCTGGTTCACGGAATAATATTTGAGGTGTAAGCTTGTGGATCTCTGCTTTATGTTTGTAGATCATGTAGCGTGGAATAATAATTACAGTATAGGCCGCTATCCTGGAAAGGCCCGAAGGTGATGAGAGCAGCCTGTAAAAGCACACGATACCATTTTGCTGGGACGAAACTCAATCTGCTGAAGGGGAAAATCCTCACTCTGCTCTGGAATGGATAAGGTAATAGCCTCAGGTGCTTTTTCAAGTTTATTTTAGGTAATAGAGAGGTTTGTTTTGTTACAGCCTGTCCCACCCTCGCCTTTCTCCATCTCAATTCTGTCTGTGGCGTGGGAGAGACTGCGCATGCGCTATGTGGAGGCCTCCTTGCGCGTTCACGATGCATTGTGGGAGGAGGCCACACCAGCAGGTGAGAGAGGCAAAGAACTCAAGAGAGAGGAAGCACAAGTCGTCTCCAGTCTGCTGCACTTGAGCACACACACGCGGCGGAGGAGGACGACACCCGGGAGCCTCGGCAAACGTCGCGGCTGTTTCTTCTTTTATTTGTTTGCTTGTTTGTGTTTGCTCCTCGTTGCAGCGTGCGCGCGCCAAGCCGCACCGTTTGGAACCTAGTTTTTATTTGATATTTTTGGAAGAGTTTGTTTGGAGCTGACCCCCGCACTGTCGCGAGGCGGATGACTGGTTGCCACGGTTTGGACTCGGGGATTGGCAGAGACGTCCTAGCGCAGAATGGGAGCTAAATTGACAAGTCGCTCGTGGCGTGGAGCAACGCGTGGATCTTTTCTCTGGTAAAACGCTCAATGACTTGAGAGCGTGCGCGACTGGGATTTATTTATTTTTTATTATTACTGGATGCCCTTCAAGTAGAATCTGTTCAAACGGTCCCCCCCGTTAAAAGTGATTTCGAACGGCCACTGACATTTGTCGCGTCAATCCAGTGTGACACATTTTTGAAAGAACTCCTCTCTTTGACTCATTAATTGCCTGATTAAAGTCTTTGGTCAAGTTTCGCTCCTTACTCCCTGGTTCGGCGCACGGAGCGCATCCAGGTCTGCATATTTTATTGTGATTGTTGGGGGGTCTCCAAAACTGAAGGACTTTCAACTTTATCTCCAACAAGCGTGTGCGACAGATTGGGATAAAACAGCGAGAGAAAGGAAGTAAATTATCGAACTGCCCGTACTGGGATTATCGGTTTGACATCGTCTGTAGAAATTGGACTACATCTTCCAGCTCTCCGGTGAGTATAGCGTTACTGGTCTTTATTTTACAAGTGCGCCTTTTTGCATGTGGAAAACCTCGTTTCGTTATTTTTGTATTTAATTTTAATTTGTATAATTGTGTTTTTATTTTTGCCCTATGTTAATCAAACGACCAATTTAATAAAGAACGAATAAAGTGATATATGATCTGAAAGAAATGTTAAAATGACATTTTTTATTAGTTTTATTATCGTTTCTCCGCGCTGCTATAAATCAAAGCGCAGTAATTGGCTCCCTCTCCTGGTTTGAACATCAGTACGGAGAAACAAAGACAAGAGAAAATTAGCTAAATATATAAAACCGCGCGGAGTTCATTTAAGGGTTTAAATGGGTGTTCCGTCAATGAAATAAAATAAATAATAACCACGAATGTACGTAATACGTAATAACTTTATTTTGGCCCTGGCCCATGTTGTCTTAGTGCTTCTTAATATTTAAATAGTTTTGAGATGGAAAAACAAAATTGACAGAGATTAAAACAATTTCCTTATGACCTGTGGAAATGTTCTGAATTCAAATTACTTGACTCTACCGTCACTCTGATCATTTTTGACGACGTTCCTCTGATTGATCTCTAACGGAAGTGCGCTCAATTCGATGCCACTTTTAGCTCCACAAATGGGTGTGCTAGTTATCAGTCAACAGGTCAACGAGCAGGGCCACTTTTGTTGGGGTCAAATGTTTTCCAAGGGGGGAGGGGTGGGGGGTTCACCGACTTCAGAAGCCCGCAGCGCCTCTAATTCGCAAGCGCGCAACTCACTACATGTTTTAAATATACTCTAATACAGGTAGAATTATTTTTTGTAATTTTTATGCAAATATAATAATTTGATTGGCTGCAAATTTACGTCACTGCACCTGAGACTTTGTTCCGCGTAGAGTGGGGGCTCTTCGTGTTTGTCTGGTAATCATGTAGAAAATCTCGCCGCGTGATAAAATAAACCCTCTTGCTGCTCCATTTCGGGCAGTCAGATGTGTATCAGCATTTTTTTTAGTCCTATTTATTTAAAAAATAAAATAAAATGCTGAACATCACAGGCCTCAGCATCACCCGCTTACGTACCCCCCCCCCCCCCCCCCACCTCGTGGCCATTCTATTCTACTTTGACTTTACCATTAAATACAATTTGTATAAAATAGCACTTATCTGTTTTGAAAGTTAATAATATGTAGCATTTTGTTATTTTTAATTTAATTGAGTATTGAGCACATGTACACTTTTAGTTGTTTTCCATTTTTATGTACATGTATGAGTATTGGCTGCATACAATTAAAAATATAATTTTAGTACATAACTCATTCATGATATAACCTCCATTGAACATGTTTGTCTTCTGTGCATGAAAACCAAACTGAAATTTCTGCAAGTAAAATAAATGGGCAGGAATGCTTAAGTCTGAGGTTTCAGGCCCATTGTCCTTGTTGGCTTCCATGTCTATCATGTGATTCACACTCAGCAGCTGCAAATATTCATCTTAGTACAACACTCGAAGCAGTTGTGCGTATGAAAGCGTTCATGAAAGTATTTCCTGCAGCATGCACAAGAAACAGTGCACTCGTGTGTGTGTGTGTGTGTGTGTGTGTGTGTGTGTGTGTGCGTGTGTAAGCGTGAGTGACATGTTGCTCTGTCATCCCTCAGATTGGCATGACGATGAAGTTGGGACTGGATTGTGCGTGTCGGCCGACCTGCTGGCCTCTAGGAAGACTTTTGGACTCCAGACACTGCGTCTTTGCACTCACACTGCTTATACTCCTCATGCAGGTGGTGGTGGAGGCCAACTCATGGTGGTATGTGTTTGCCCGTCTGTGCAGTGTGACATTTTCAAATTTGTAACCATGCAAGCCCATTTTGCTTTTTTTTATTTTATTTTTTTATTTTTTTACAAAACTCAGATGTTTTTGCAAGGCTACTTGGCTTCAGTTTTACCACATGTTCACATGAACATTTCAGGGAAACCTTTCTTTCTCCCCCGTTTTCATTTTTCATTTTTTGCCAAGCGAAAATTATAAATAATATATAAATGCAGAATTTGTGGTTTTCCATTGATCTCAGTCAAAATGTGTGTAAGCATCCCCATGTTTGACATGCATGGCGTGATGCTCTTCAAAGGAAAAACGGAAAATCTGTGCCCGCTGCTTTTAAAACCACCACACCATTTTACACTTGAAAGTAACAAGTCACAAGAATTATTCGTATTAAAAGATAAATTAAATTGACTTCGCCTGTCATAATACACATCACAGGCATTTTTGGACAAATCAGATAAATTCTCACAACATCCTTGATGATCTCTCACGACACACTTGTTTGTACACTTTATTATCACAACTCGGCTCACAAAGAAAATTGAATTAAAATTTGCTTCGACTGATCAAGTGAAGGCATCAACCATGATGTGACAATAAGCAAAACATAGTTTTTATTTTTAGCGTGTCGATACTGTACAAGTTGAGTATCGAGTCAAAGGCCCACTGGCAAGCTGACCGAAAAGTACAAACTCTCTGAGTTTCCTCTTTGAGAAAACGTCAGGGGTAAATGATGTAGTGGGGTAGCATGTCTGCATAGTGTCTATGTAGACTATATTTTCCTGTTGTGTGTGTGTGTGTGTGTGTGTGTGTTCCGTTGCAGTTCCCCCAGTCGATCAAGTTACACGAGAGGCTAATTGTCTCTCTCGAGGGGCTGAGGGATGGGCCGCTCGGATTGTCCTGTGGCCTGGAACCAGATGATGCACCGAGTAGTGCTGCTATTTCTTAATATCCCTCTTTAAATCGTTATTTCACAAGTCGGGCTGTGAAAATGTGCAATATCAACTGCGTGAGAAAATCGGGGGCAGTTTGAGCGCTTAAGGGAAATGGACCTGAACTAACCAATGGGGATGGCTCAAAAGTATGCTAAGTTTTAGTCGTGGAGAAATCCTGCTCAGGGCTAATGTATATGTTGGGTTTTTTGGGTGGGGAGAGGGGAGGTGTCTTAGAAAAGTAAAGCCTTCCAAAGGCTGTAAAAAGGAACAAAAAAGAAACACTCAGTCATGGGACATTGGTTCTTTAGTTGAACCGCTCCCAGCTCAACTTCTTCAACATGCGAGGAGTTGAGCATTTCTTTATTTAACCTGGTGTAGAGCCTCAAATAAGTGTTTGACTTCTCATTGTTCCTCCTCATTTCCTTCTTTCCTACTGTGCACTTCTTTTCTGCCCGCCACTTGCGTGCTTGGCCCTGCCTATCGCATAACTTTTCAATGCAATGTCATTAAGATTTAAAGCTGTTCTGAGGATTCGGCCGCGCAATAAAAATGTTCCAAGTCTGAAAGGCAGAAAACCAATCAGCCGTTGATTATCGTTTTCTTTTTTTTTTCTCGCTTTTTTTGTGGCTTCTCATTTTTGGCTTGTGATGGTCCTTGATTGAAACCACCTGCGTTGAGTCCACTCCCCTTTTTTCATGCAGGTCTTTAGCCATGAACCCTGTGCTGATCCCAGAGGCCTACATCATCAGTGCCCAGCCGCTGTGCAGCCAGTTGGCGGGCCTCTCGCAGGGCCAGAAGAAACTGTGCCAGCTCTACCAGGACCACATGCAGTACATCGGCGAAGGCGCAAAGACGGGCATCAAAGAATGCCAGTACCAGTTCAGGCATCGGCGCTGGAACTGCAGCACGGTGGACAACTCTTCTGTCTTTGGACGGGTCATGCAAATAGGTAAGCGAGACGAAGACATTTGGAAAGTGACGCGTACAGAAGCGAAGGTTACCTCGGTTCAGTTTTGAGCGTTTCTCGAGTGGATGCGAAGTTTGAAAATGAACTTGTGGGTCTTTGATCCCTCTGTTTACGAAACAAGCTTGGATTAAACCGCTAAATGTTTTCTTTGGCTATGTGCCTGCATCTCAGGAAAAGGGAGGAAAAAAAGTTGACATCAAGTTTTGTTGATCATAATCTTCCACATGGATTCTAAGGAATCCAGTCAATATGTTGCTGCAGTTTTGACTTTGTGGAGATATTTCGTAGTTTTGTCTGTCATGTTTAAAGGTTTGAAATACTGTACGTCTCTGCTGCCACCCCATTTTGGAGAATGGAATTTACTTTGTAGTACTTTTTTTTTTTTTTCTTCAACCACTTTGCAACAGTGGAGCCTTTGAGTTTCTTTTATGCTGGATAATGCACATTTCATTGCACAAGAAAATAAGGCAACTGAAGGTGTGGATGATCCGGAGAAACAGAATGTGGTTAACCTCCATTGAATTGGGATGTCTGAAATCTTCTGCTTGAGTGATTTGAATCAGATAGCAAATATGCGGATAATAGCAGAGGTCTGTTCTAGAATTTCTTTATCGGTGCGGTTTACGTCGCCTGCTGGTGATCCTCCACTATCGTAATTTTCAAACATGCTCTCCTCTCCATGTTGGTCGACTAGTCTGACTGTCTGCCCGCTGTCTGAGGACGCTGCTTTTGATTTAAAAACGACCTCGGAGTACAGCTACTTTGCATTTCTGGATTTCTTTAGCGTGGTTTAAAGGCGCGGCAGCGGGGAAGGGGTAGACACTCGAGACTGTCGGCAAGTGTGACACGACGGCAATATTCAAAGGATGAATTAAAAAAAAAAATCAAGCAGTTAATAAATCCTCCCTTGTCGACTCAGCTCCTTCCAGGATATCCCAGCTGGTTATAGATCAAACTTTTTAGCAGGCTTCCTTACCCAAACTGCTTCTTGCTGTTTTTGATGCCTCACTTTTGATTTTCGAGAGGCGTCTTTTCCTATTCGTGTCTTGACAAATCTTTTTATTTTCTCCTTTCTCTGTCTTTGTCCATCTGCTTTTTCATTTTTGGATTTGCTTTTGGGCTGCAAAACTCTGTGAGATGATGTTCTGTTCCATTTTGTATCAGACACATTGTCTACATTTCTCCTCAGTTTTGCTCTTTGGTGAGAATGGTGTGTTCCAAACTGCTGAGGTGCATTTTGAGTTTCTCTCTTTTTGAGAAATAATGAGGTAGGGTGGGGTTCGCGGGCAAAAAAAACCCTGAATCCGTCAGCCGTGACAGACAATGTGAAAGAGAAGTTGTGGTTTTCCATTTGGGAAAACTCAGCTGTTTGTGGGCTGAGTTCTTTGTCACTGGAGGGCACTATCCACTCTCTGGCTCAAGCCCAGTCATAGCAAAGCATTTTTCAACATGTTTGACTAAAAGCCTGCAGAACTGAATCAGGTGCCTTTTGTAATTGTTTGCGCACAGGCAGTCGAGAGACGGCCTTCACCTACGCCATCAGCGCAGCGGGGGTTGTCAACGCAGTGAGCCGCGCCTGCAGAGAGGGGGAGCTCTCCAGCTGCGGCTGCAGCCGTGCCGCTCGGCCCAAAGACCTGCCGCGAGACTGGCTGTGGGGCGGTTGTGGAGACAACCTCAACTATGGCTACAGATTCTCCAAGGAGTTTGTGGATGCTCGCGAGAGGGAGAAGAGCTACCCCAAAGGCTCGCAGGACAGTGCGAGGCTTATGATGAATCTGCACAACAATGAGGCTGGAAGAAGGGTACGTGCACAGACACGCGTTTAAAGCTCTTTATGGTTCTGAACAGTTGTGAGTTATAAATCCACGTGCTTTGGCCTTTCTGCCTGCTTTGAAAAAAGCCTAAGCTGGAAATGAGACAACACGGGTCAATCAGATTCAACAGCTCTGTCCGCTCTCCCCCGCCGGTGCTGAGATCTGAGGGGCAGATAGCATCACTCTGACAGTTCTGGGGTTTCATTTTCCTCCCCAAACATCTTGAAACCACCTCAAAGCAAACGTGGAGCCAAAATATCTCTAGCCAGGCGGTTGTCTTTCGAAGAGTAGACTGTTTTGTTCTATTTTGCATTGCACAAATGTGTAGGATCAGGACAGCTGGGTTGTTCTATTCCAAATCACCCAGTGGGTTGATTTGAATGGAACTTGATGTACCCGTCTATAGTGATGACACAACACAGTGTGTCAAATTTTAGATAAATTGAAGCTGGGGTTTGGGATCTACGGCTCGGCAAATTTTGAGATTTTCGGCAAAAAGGGGCCATGGCCACCTTCCTTTATATCTCAGCAACAACTTGGTCGACGTTCACAAAACTGGTATCGGAAAGGGAAATCAACAAAGATTTCAAGTTTACAATCATTTAAAAGATTGCTGCATATTTTAGGAACTTGACTGTTTGCCCTTCAAATTTACCCTGTGGATCCATTTTTCCTGAAATCTCGCACATGATCTCTAAACCACAACACATGTTTCAGAGATTATTTTTATTTTTTCTTCTAATTGCAGCAGTAAAGAGCAGCTACTCTCGGATTTTTAATGATTCATCTTCAAAGCAAGGTGGCCGTGACCTTTTTTTGCCCAACATGTCAACATTCGGCCAGGGGTAGCTCCCAAATCCTTTCTTGGATTGACCTAAAATTTAAGATTTTCTCTTGCACCGTCACTATGAACAAGTTTCGTTTCGTTTCGTTTCGTTTCAAAGTTCACCAAGTTTCATTCAAATCAAACACCGCTTGGTTGATTTGGCACAGAATGACCCAGTTGTCCAATTAAATTTAGACTGTAGTATAGATAATTAAGATGACCCATGATTTACTCGCTTTCATTCATTGGTGGTCTCCTTCCTTCTCCCTCAGACCGTGTCCGACCTCGCACACGTGTCGTGTAAGTGCCACGGGGTCTCGGGCTCGTGCAGCCTCAAGACCTGCTGGCTACAGCTGGCTAACTTCCGCGAGGTGGGCGACGCGTTGAAGGAGAAGTACGACAGCGCCGCAGCCATGAAGCTCAACTCGCGTGGGAAGCTGGTGCAGATGAACAACAAGTTCAACCCCCCGACAAGTCATGACCTGGTGTACATCGAGTCCAGTCCAGACTACTGCCTGAAGAACCAAAGCACTGGCTCACTGGGCACAGTGGGACGCCTTTGCAACAAGACCTCGGAGGGGATGGATGGCTGCGAGCTGATGTGTTGCGGTCGCGGCTACGACCAGTTCAAGGCCCAGTTAGTGGAGCGTTGCCACTGCAAGTTCCACTGGTGCTGCTACGTCAAGTGCAAGCGTTGCACCAAAATAGTAGACCAATTTGTCTGCAAGTGAGACTAGAGGAGAGTTGCAGACGATGGCGAGTGAAGCAGTCCAAGACCCAGAGAGAATGGAAGAGAGAAACTATATAAATTATATTTATAGAGTTAAACAATTATGCCATTGCAAAAAGACTTGACACCCCCCCCCCTAACAAATCACATCTTCAGGAACTGAGAGTATCATGAAATATTTATTTTGAGATTGTTTTATTTTGGCCCAGCTGATTTTTTTTAAACCCCCAGCAAGTGCCCAAAATGGCTGGAAACACCTTCACCTCATCCCAACAAGTCGAAAATATTTCTTTTGTGAGATCCGTCTCATGGATAGCAAAAATTGGACCGTTCCTCCCTTTTCTAAGAAAAAGTAGTGTGATACTTGACGCACAGTTGACTTCAAGCTCCTGCTTTGTTGTAGGGCCGCGTTGACAGGAGAATGCTTGTGTGTCGTATGGATGGATGTATTTTCATGGGCCCCTTTCCCAAGCCAGCTCTCACATCCCCAATCCCAACTTCTCCTCGCTCAACTCGGGGAGCGCTTGTTGGTTTGTGTGAGTCTATTGAGGGAAAAATGGGTTCAGACAGAGGACGGTTTTGGGGGCTGGGCTATTTATTAAGCTTTCCCAGAAGCCTGAGCAATCGGCAGGTTCTGCAGAAGCCCCCCACCATTATGCACTTTTATACAGAGGCCTTTCCTGTCTGTGTGTGCCTGTTCAGCTGTTTTGTTTTGTTTTTAACTGCAGTGCATCAGTTAATATATCAATATTATAGCCAACACTGTTTTCCATATTAATTCCGATTATACATTTACCATAGTCTACAACACATAACCTGGTTTGAATATATATGGGCAGTTTTGATTACATTGGTGAAATAGTCAATGTCGTGTGTGCGTGTATATAGTATGTCTATCCAACCGATCAGTAAAATGTATTTATTTTTCTTTTGCCAGATCCACCATTATAGCAGCAAAACATAAATCCTTTCGTTGGACACTCTGGATGTGGAAGTCACTTTTAAAGTTATCACTCACTTTGGCGGCTCTTCACATTTTTTTTTTTTTTTTTTTTTATGTAAAGGGAAATGCACCTTATTTGTCCACTCGTGTTTTTCTTCTCATTCATGTCCACTGTTGGTGTTCGACACATCAGATGGTCCAATTCACAGTAGTAGTATATTTTCAATACCACTCAAAGCAAAGCATCTCCAGCAGCCCACCTAGATTTATGTATATTTATAAGCTTCCTTTGTCAGTTTGAGGTTTGTTAAACTTCATGTGTAATAGCAAGTATTTTGTTACTTTTTACAAATTGGCTAAATGCTCTACTTTGTTTCAATAAACATATAAAACCAGAATATTTACTCAGATCGTCTTTGACAAGTTGTCTTTTTTTGACTCGGCACACTCGTCTATGTGACAAAGTAGGAAGCTCTTCATTCCTCAAGTTCTAAGGCAGCTTCCATTCAGTTGGTCTCCTCATCTTCGGTCAGATGTGACAGACAGTCCAAACGTTATGAAATGACAGCTGTTTCAGCTGTGCGGCAAGAAAGCGCTTGCTCGTGACCTAGAGATGGGTTGCCTCCAAGGCATCTTAGTTGTGGTTATATTATATGCAGGGCTCAACAGTCCGCTGACAGTGGGTCAGTAAATGGAACCATTAATCATATTGTTGTCGGAAGATGGGGATTTTCAGTGTGGGCAGACGGACTGGGACCGCTTGGAAAAAGACTGGGCCTTGTCAAAAGGAGAACAGTCGAGAAGATTAGGTAATAAGAAACGAGGGATTACACGAACGGGAGAAACGTGAGAGGAGCTGCAGATAATGTGGTTGAATGAATGTGCAGTTAAAGAACTAATACAAAGTGGCTTGACAGTTGCTGGTGGTGGTGTGGCATTTCAAAGTCAGTCTGGTGTGACATGCTCATTCTACACACTTTATTAGGGACAGCTTCACATTGTGATGGCAGCGCTCCACATAAACGAGAACATAGCTCAGTGGCCTAGTGGTAGAGTGTCCGCCCTGAGACTGGAAGGTTGAGGGTTCAAACCCTGGCCGGGTCATACCAAAGACTATAAAAATGGGACCCATTGCCTCCCTGCTTGGCACTCAGCATTAAGGGTTGGAATTGGGGGGTTAGATCACCAACTGATTCCCGAGCGCGGCACCGCTGCTGCTCACTGCTCCCCTCTCCCCCAGGGGATGGATTAAAATCACACGGGGATGGGTTAAATGCAGAGGACAAATTTCACCACACCCAGGTGTGTGTGTGACGATCATTGGGACTTTAATCTTTAATCTTAATCAACGGAATTATTTCTTGATGTTCAAGTATCACCTCGTGACGTGAAAATGAAGCTTCAAGATTGCTTCATGAACTAGTTATATTTTCTGACTACTGTAAATTACACTGTTGGTTTGAAGAAAGGGGTTTAAGCAATGCCACATAAGTCATTGTGCTTTCATACCAAAGTTGAACAGAGTGCGAAATAGAGTTAAAAAAAAAAAAAACTGCTTCTTGAAGTAGATTTGAAGCTTTGTTTGGTGACCATCATAACGATAATGAGCATGCGTAATTCTGTCACTTGTGGCTTAGAAGTGTGTGTTATCTCCCTCAAACTTCCATCTGCATGTGACCGTCAGGGACGGCACGCACGTGATGCACAAGGCTCCTTGAAATGCTTCAAGCCAGCATGACTCGGAATGGCACAACAAACTCCAGGTGCACCGTGATCTGACAGTGGAGGAAACTTAATACCTGCAGGTGCCCAAGTAGCCACTTTGCTCAGCTTCGCCACCTTTTTCTTTCAGGGTTGGAGTGAGAATGTGCGCGGCTGTGAAAATATTTTTCTGCCTGCCTCCATGCAGAACAACACTGCAGGTTGTGGTCACGGAGTCAAGGATTGTTATTTGGGAATCGTACACATAATTAAAACCTTATCCCTAGTTTGAAACCCTATTTTGAAACCCTAACCTAGTTTGAAACCCTAACCCTCGTTTGAAACCCTAACCCTAGTTAGAAACCCTAATTTGAAACTCTAACCCTAGTTAGAAACCCTAGTTTGAAAGCTTAGTTTGAAACCCTGACCCTAGTTTTAAAGTTAACCGCAAGCGTAAGCACACATCCACAGAACAAGCAAATATTCCTACTTGGAACTTTTTAACACAGAACTGTTTACCCAGGAAAATCCAGACTGTTGAACAGTTTCTATTGCTTCTTCCTGTTCTCCATGCAAATTAACTTAAAATCATATATTGCAAGTACTTTCCCTCCATTAAACCACCAGTCAAGATCTGCTGCTTATTCTGTTCAAGGTTGCAGGTTGTATTAATAACAAACCCACATGGTGGCAACTTTAACACCTAAAGAGTCTGTGTTGACTGTGGTAGGGAGCCAGAACACCTGGCTGAAACCCACACAGATCGGTCAAGAGCTCAGTTCTTCTTCAGGCACATTAAAATTCCATCCCTAAAACGTTTTTAAGGATGATTACGTGACGACTTGTGTTTTCTTAAAACCACGCGGCTGCTTAATGTAAAGCTACATGCCTTTGCTGACCACTGCTGCTTAATCTTAATAAATGATTTGACTTGCGTTCATGCAATGGTAACAACTAATTTTCACCACAGTGTAGCATCTGCGAAACGAAACCGCTATGACCTTTTTTTTTTAAATTTAAATAGGCCATAGAATGGCGGGGTGCATTCTTAAGGTCCATACGACTCTTCTTAGTTACTGCTTATGTTGCCACATCAAATCACGGCTACATTGTGCACAGTCAAGTGTCATTGGCCAGAGCCAAGGCAACGCCATATAAATACACACTTACTATTGATCTGGGCACCTTTTGCTTCGAAAAGTGAATCCATGAGCTGTCAGGTTGAGCAGCTCTGGCAAAGCTCAGCCTTCCAAGCCAAAGCTCAGATTGCTCCATTCCAAGGTTCTTACAGTAAAAGTCGCGTAGCTACAATCGGGCCAAAATAAGTGCGCCCCGCAGTGCTCCATTTAGAACTATTTGGGATTGTGGTTGTGTGTTTTAAAGAAGGGCAGAACGCCACACCATGACGTTGCAAACAGTCTGGATTGGATCAGAGGGACGGGCCGGTGCCACACAGCTGCCAACTCTTGCTTGCCTGGCTGCCAGTTTCTAACCCAGTGTCCCCCCAAAAACCACTTGCACCACAAGTTGTTTCAACAGGGCACAACGCCGGCTGAAAATAGAAAGGTTACACAAAGAGGTCACAGTTTCTCAATGTGCCATGACTGAGGCTTTTGTCCTTAAATGCATAGCATGTGACAGCAAAGGAAAAATAATTACTTTTGTAAATCAACGTCAGTTTCATAATTGTTCTCAGCTCGGCCAAATATTTTTTTGCAAGAACTCAGTTAATCTTATTGTGGGTCAAACTGCTTACCCCTAGTTACCCTCCAATACGCACAATTGTTAGAGTGCACACTTGTCAGTCCAACTACAAAGCAGAACAAACGATATTCGATGAGGTAATTGCAAAGTGGAAATGTCAACGAGCAGAATAGCTGCCTGCGTACGTGCGTACGTGTGTGTGTGTGTGTGTGTGTGTGTGTGTGTGTGTGTGTGTGTGTGTGTGCGTGTGTGTGTGTGTGTGTGTGTGTGTGTGCGTGTGTGTGTGTGTGTGTGTGTGCGCGTGTGTGTGTGTTAAACCGAAACAGCAGTGTCGCAGCTCATCTCACTTTATTGCACACAGATGTGGAAAGATAATCACATTCATCGGGGAGGATTTCAATCTGTTATTCCATATTAAATGTCTGGATGACCGTTCTGTCAAGTGACATTTTTCTTTCAAGGTGTTCTCTAATTGAATTTACAGAACTTGTATGACCAAAGTAAACATTGACAGTGGAGCATTCTCAACATTCAGACACTTGATCTTCTCTTTTCACACGGTGGAGTAGACTTAAGACATTTACTTTCTGACTTAACGCCACAAAACTGAAAACATTAGCATAAAATCTTTACAATCAAATATCTTTCTTTTACAATGCCATTGTTTCATTTCATTTTTTCTTCTTGGTTACATATTTCCTGTATCAAACCTACACTTTGTCGTCCCTTCCATGTGTACTTACTCATTATGCAACGAGACATTGACAAACTCACTTGTTTGTGGTTCGCCTGGGGATTCTTTTGTCAGCGTAATTTTGTGGAGATCTAAGCACCAGGTCAGCTGATTGATTCTGTCAGACTGCATGTGAAACTTTGGTGGGTTACACCAAAGTGGCCGCCCGTTCCAAGTTATGGTTAACATTATTTGTTAGTGTAGTTATTGAGCCTCCTTTTCTATCCACATTGTGCCAGTTAAATGCCAACGTGTTGACAGCCAGAAATTCAGTAGCTCGTGAATAAATACGTACTTGGAGCTAAACGCTACAAATTTTTCCCATAATGTGCGAGTAAAAAAGCAATTTGCTTTTGGCCTACATTATGTTAAAAAATGAACTGATTGAAATTGTTTATTCATAATATTATGGTTTTATTGTGGCTGCAACGCACAATTTACATTGGGCATTTTTTCCCATAATGCAACGGGCTATTTACTTCCGCATGCGCCTACTTATGGGAACATCTACTTTATTTCCATTTCAGTTCTTCAGTTTCTTGGCAACCATTGCACATTTGCATGGTTTTCCCCCACTGAGGCTTAAAAGTCTATTATAGTAATTCCAAAACAAAGTTGCTGCTTAATTTAATTTTGGAAATAAACGAACACTGTCATTCCATTACGGGTTAAATATGTCAAAGCACATTTTTCTCCACTAGGAGGAAACGGCAGAGGAAGAAATTTGACATTGACGGATGCTCTTTGGGTGTCTCACATGAAGTCAATGTTTGCATTAATGAAGCATAGCAAGTGAAGTGTTGAAGTTCGGGTATACGGGGAACTCGGAGAGTTTGGCTTCTGGGGCCAATCCATCAGCAGCGAGACACTTCTCAGTTCCTCTCTATTAACTTGCAACGGAGATAAGATGGCAACAATAACAAGAACAACAATCTGTCTTTCTGCTTAGATCATTAAAGCAACCCTCTGGATTTATTGATTCAGATTCTTTTCTGACATGTGGAAACACTGGCGGAGATAGAATTTTTTTCACTAGGGGGGGCCATGGGGTGGGGCATGATTATCTGAGGGGGTCCGCAAAATATTTTTTTTTACAACCCCCAAACATTCTTCAGCTCAAAAATGCTGAGAAACATTTATTATATGTTTTCTACGGAGGAGGTAAAACATTCTTGGAAAAATCAGAAAATGCTCTAAAGTGTGGCCTGGCACGTTGGGGGGGCGGAGCATATTCCACATGTGTGGAAAAAGCTTCTGATAAACGGAAGAACCCTCTTTTTTTTATCAATAACTCACTATTGAGAAAGTTACTGAACATCAATGATCACATTTAATGTTAAAGCACATGACAAGCCTCGCCATTTTACTAAAATTTGTTTGTGTTATGACATCTGTGTTATAATATTTGTTCTTTTGCAACAGTGCTAACACAAACATATTACTGTCTGACTAATGTGGGTGATCCGGGATTGTAATGGTAAATATGACTTCACATTGTTGTTATTTTAAGTGGCCAAACTTCAGAGGAAACATGTCCACTTGATCAAAACAAAAGAAAACGCCTTACTTAGGCCAACTGTGTTGAAAATAAACAGAGTAAATTATTTCCCAAAGACATCATGGCCATTTAGTCATGCAGTTGTGCAACGGGGGAACGATGTCATTGCCAGAGTTATTATGAAGGATTTCCGTTCATCCAAAAAGGTCGCACAGCCTGCAGAGAAGAAGACACATTCGCTCGTAATGTTTGAGGGGGGAAAAAAAATTAACCAACCACAGGATATTTTTCCATACCCCAACTTGCCCCCCTTCCAACGGTTTTGCCTGTCTTTTTTCATCTGACTGACACCTTGGCAAGTGTGAGCCACCATTAAAAACTTGAAATAAGGTGTTTAAATAGGGGGGTTGTACACTGAGGTCTTTGTGATTAATGAATGCACACACTGCAGATGGGAAAATGACAGGATACCAAGGTAATGTCGCACTAGATCCAATAAACCACAAAGCCCTCCGAGGGCAAGAAACCTGTAATGAAATATTTACGCTTCCTCGTTGACTTCCAGGTGGGGCGTTATTGGCTTTGTGTTTGTTTACTTTGACGAGGACTAAATACATTTCAACATGCAGCTAAAAAAAAAATAATAATTGCACGTCTTCCCTGGAACTGACTGAGTTCCAACTGCACTTTTAAAGGGGGATTTTTAGCTTTTTTTTTAGATTGCTTCAGGGCTGACTGGAGTTTATGGCTTCATGAATGCAGATGAGTGTGGTTTTGGATGAATCCAGGAGCCCATCAGACCTGGGGGACCGTAGAGAGTAACTGATCCGTTTTTACATTATCAATACGCAAACTCTTTTTCTAAATATCAAACAGAAAGAAAATGAAAAAAAGAATACTGGGAAAAAGTGATATTGACAAAGAGCAAAGTCCAGACTTTGGGGAGGGGGAAAAAAGGAGCCAGAAACATGAGTTGATGGTTTAGTCGTGTATTTTTGTGAACTCATTTCCTTCCCTAACAATATCAAGTCCAGGAAATGGTTAGAAACGTATGTTTCATATTAATATTCACTTCATAATTTAAGTCACATTAAAACATGACCAACAACCGTCAATCAACACAAGTTTGTTGGATGTCGCTAGTAGATGACCACAATTGTTTGCGTTGCACAATCTGAGGTTCAAATCAGTGCTACAGAGTTCAAGGAAGACTTTGGAGCGCTCGCTGCACATCACTGCCTGCAGCTACATCTTGTGAGCGGGACGGGAATTTATTTTTCTCGTTGGAGTTGGCACAAGACTTTAAAACAGGACATAATTCAGCACTCCGTTGCCATTTTTCTGCTCTCCTCGAATATAATCAAACAGCAGGTGTAATAAAATGCAATGATTCACTCTTCGACATGATTATTTGACAAATTACAGCTTAGCATGCGGCGCAATAAAAACAAGTATTTACCACAATGTTTAGTAGAGTTCTATAAAGCCTCCAAATTAAACAATTAAGCAACTCCACTTTATTATATTACTACACAAACTATTTTAACACCACACTTAACAGATGTCTGACATGACATTGTGTGTTTGTGTGTAACCTGTTCAAGGTTTCTCAATGATTGCTCACTGACCTGCGCATTGTACTGCTGCAGTGAGGGGCCACCCCCTTTACTGCCATTTTGACGTCCAACTCACATGAAAGCTGAAGGAAGTTTGGATCATGGCCCGGCGTCATGACAGACTGGCGGAGAGCCTGATGCTGCAGTCTCTGGCTTCGGGCCTACAGGCCTGAGGCTGAAGCATGACAGGACCCAGCTATGAGGACCTGATGAATGTGTTCTGGCACAAGCAAAGCATGTCTATGTGCGTGTGTGTGCCTCTTTGTGTGTGTGTGTGCGTGTGTGTGTGCGTGTGTGTGCGTGTGTGTGTGTGTGTGAATGCATGCATAACATAGAAGGGTGGGAAAAATAATAATAATAAAATAATAATGATAATAATAATAATAATAATGTGCTCGAGTCCATGGAGCATGAATTACTAAACTTAAATTTCTGGTTTGGCTCTACAGATATATTGGCTAACAGAGTGTGTGTTTTATTTTTATTTATTTTTTTGTACATTGTTTGTATATATAACTTTTTGCAACGGAACAATGGTCTTGATTTACATTTTGGTCTCAATATTTCTGTGAGAAAGAAAGCTAGTGTGTCAAAATTGCCTTGGAGGTGAAAAGTCAGGTCAGGCAAAAAGGAAAAGTTGTGACATACTGAAGCAAAACTGGACACTGGACAAAACATCTTCAGCCCTGTCTCACAACTACCAATTATTAGACTCCAATAGCTCCTGGGTATTATGAAACTTTCACTTTTCGCTCTGGCACAAGTCCAATGTCATCCCTCGTGGCGCTACTTTCTTTTATTTATTTTTTTTAGAGTTCTTGTTTATGCAAAAGCTCAACAATGGAAGTGAAAGGAGTATGCGTGTCCTTGGCTGCAGCTCCTCAGCCTCTTTCTTCTGGTGTAATGTGGCCCGTAAGGACATCCACGGCGTCACATGTGCAAAATCCTGTTTGCTAATCATGATTTATTTATGCTTCACATTCATGATCCAGATTACCCTGCTATGGAACTAAACCATCAAGGTGGAAAACCAACCAAAGTGATTATTTCAAAGAACATTGAATTGGAAAGCTTTTCAGTCAGTAAAATCATGAAGTTAAAAGAAATTAAACAAAGTTGATGAAGTGAGTTTATACATTTCAGAACTGACAGTTACTAGGCAGCCTTCACAGAGTGACAAGATTATGTTTCCCTCAAGTAGTTTGATGTTATTAAATGATATTATTTATCAATGAATTCATTTGATTTTGGCTCATGCAGCAGAATGTGAAGGGGTTTAGAGTAGAGCCTTGATGAACTATTATCAATGAAACATCATGTTAAGTTGTAAGATCCTGAGCAAGGATTATTTATGATTGAAAACTGTTTCCGTTACTAATGTCTTCTGATTATGAAGTTTTATGAATTCCGTTCCTGAAAGAGGCAGAGCAGTGCAACCAATCATCCATACTTGCAACGGTGCAAGCCGAGATATGCAACAGAACCGTACAAATAGCTCACTGTCTCCAGATGAGACACCCCCCACCATGTCCCCCAGAATTCAGAGGGAGTGTCGAGCATTTTTGGGTCGAGGCCATCTCCATAACATTGGATTGTATTTCATTGCACTGTACCTATTGAGGGAAACGATTCTAAAAATGTGAGCGAGGGTAGAAAGGGCTAAGTCGTCACGGAAAACAAGACATGAATTATAAACTGCTCAACTCTTCTGTGACCTTGCTTGATTTTTAGAAATGTTCTTGTATGTCGTCGTAGATGCATGTGTGTTTAACCCACACGTGTGTTTACGTGAAAGTGTCGGATGAAGCTATTGAAGCTCTCTCTGTACACTGCACTGTGAAGGTGCAGGTGTTTTCAGTCAAACTGTGGTTTCTTAGTCCTTACCCCAAAGGGTTTTAAGAGACTGATGGTCCTTTTAGACTTTTACCTCTGCAGCGGCGCTCCGGAGAGATTAACCAACTGCAACTCACAGAGGCCTTTTAACTGTTCATATATGGCCTTTTTATTTCGGTCAGATTTGGCGTTAATGTTGCGAGATTTACTGTTTCCCCATGGATGCTATAAAGTCAGAGCGCCATCAAATGCTTCCTGCCCTTGCTGTAAAGCTCAGAAAACATAACACACTTGTAGCAATATTTCAACCACAGTGCACGCCTTGAACCATAGATAATTTTGGGCAAAGAGAAGAAAACGTTGTTACAGACATGGGAGGAGAATGCGGTTCTTCTGTCCACTTGTAATATATGGCTGCTCTGCAGAGCCTTTGGCTTGAAGACAACACAAATGGCTCTCCTACATGGACACAAGCATGTAGACTCGTAACCACAAGTGTGTAGCATGTAGACACACACGCCTCACGTGGATAGAGATTCATGGGAGTCGAGGAGACTGTCAAGCAACGGGAACGATTTTTTTTTTAAAACGCCACCATGGAACTCAAGTGGGAAGCTGGCTAGATTGATAGAAAATAATATTCATAGAGCGATTCATTCAGAAGACGATTGGGGTCTGTAGGGTCATGGTAAGTAGAGCTAAACTTTTTTTGTACGAATATATGACAGCAGTACTATATTTAATAATGGGGTTGTTGAATAAGAATTAAATATAATGATTCAGCAGCGTGTTAAAGAAATGTTTGGTATATGTGTAAAATTTCAATTAATTATTTTTAGTGATGCTCAATAACGAAAAAAATATTTTCAATAATTTTGGTAATCAGTGAAATGAAATCACGATCGCTAAACAAAAAATTATAAATGCAAAAAATATTAATATAGAGAAATCTTTAAAACACTATGATTAAATGACAGTTCCTTTTGGACAAAACACTTTTTTTTTAATGACACTATTTTAAAATTAAAGAAAAGTACAAATGTATAAATTCAAATATGGTTTCCTTGTACTTTGTATTAACAAACATTGGACATTAATGCATATTAATAATTGTTTTTTATCCTATTTGTTTTTGTAATTTTGAAGTGTAATAATTATAATTGAAATTCGATTAATTGCACAGTCCTACACGAGACTGACATTATAAATTTTTTTCTTTTCCAAAAATTAGTTGCGAATAAATTTGACAATTTGCAGCCTTTACAGAACGCTTTTCTTTGCATTGGACGCAACCTCCAAAATGGTGAATAACGACGTTTGGTTGACATCACAATGACGCGGTGCATGAGCCCCGTATGAAGAAGCAATAATGATACAATTTTCTGTGGGAGGTGGGGGTGTGGTGGGGTGACTCTTCTTCTTTCTTAAACCCTCTCTTTGTGCGTGTCTTTTGTGGGTTTGGAGCTGTGTTTTTATTTGAAAAAGAATTAAATTGGCTTCCATTCATTTGCTGGGGACTTGCCCTAACCACTAACTGCCCGAGGTAAACCTTCACTTAACCTAAATGCTAATTAAAGTCTTCATAAAGCTTCACGTATGGATTAATGCTTCAAGAATGCTGATTTATCATATTTACAAGTGAACTGTATGCTGAATATCTATTATAAACTGTATCATTGCTTTTTGCAATCTCCGTCTCTATTCCTGGCACTCACTCTCGTAGATCAGGTTGTGAGCTTGTGGTCTTTTTCCTGACCCAACAATGACGAATAGATCCCTCAGATTACACACCTCATTAAAAATAACCTCTCTAATAAGGACATATGAATCCCAAACTCTCCGACGAGAGCCGCAGACTTGCAATCAAGCACGCGAGACGGAAACAAAAAAATACAGTACGACTTTAAACCTTGGCCGCCCTGAATATTTTAATTACAACCTGACCGTGAACTGTGTAAGTGCTACACAAACGAGACCGCTAATTAACTGGCTCCACCGGCCTCCCAGCAGACTGCGGAGCTCCAAAGGCAAACGCTATCGCGAGTTGCAAATCACACGTCAGTCTGCTGTGATGTCACGACGCCTAAATGTGCCGCCTGTTACGCTGAGAGAGAGCAGGGCAGAAACACACTTGTGCGTCCCTGATCTCAACCACAGCTGCTTTCACGACTCTGCCCGTCAAGAGTGGCTCAATTCCCTTCTACACTTGAACAAGATACGGGTGGTGTCGTGTGTCCGTGTGCCAGTGTAAGACACGCGTGTCCATACATGCATGCGAATGTGCCAAAAAATTTAGTCGTGTCCACACTGACCTCATAGAGGATTGGCTGCGGCAGCTCTCCGGTTGAGGTATAAAGATACAAATCAAACATGACAGACGGACATGAACCCACACACAGCCGTGCGTGCACAAATAGACTTTTGTAAAAGCAGAACATAACCACACTAAGGCCAGAAGGACCATGTAACAAAAACAACCCGATCCATCATCACGTGCTGGGATTTCCATCTTCTAACATACGATGGCCTTCGGCCTGAGATAACGCTGAAATATACGTGGTACCAAAGCAGCCAGGAGGCAAACAAAGGCCAAAGGGCAATAACGTTGTTTGCTGCAAGCAGTTATACAGTGAAGAAAACGTAGTCCATTGCCGTTTCCTCCATTGGCTCCCTGAACTCCGGGCTCAACTTTAACGTCTTCCCCTGATTCCTATGAGCTTTTCTTTCTTTGCAAGCCTGTGCTCTAAAAACAGCCAACATGAAATTGAGTGACAGAGGCAGAATACTACAAGATGGACTGCTCGGTCTCCATTCAGCCATTTCCTGCTTGAGCAAGCCAATGCGCTTGGCCACTTGGTCAGGCCATTGTTCTGCTCACTAATCGAACGAGGCTTTTCGACGTGACGAGCATACATTACAACTTCAAAGGGTGGCTGCAATTTATTCGTGGTGAAAAGTCTCCTTTTGCTTCTTTGCACAAACTCCGATAGGCGGCACTGGGTTTATTTTTCATTTACGACGCCAGAAATCTGAGAGTATTTACCGTTGAGACCATTTTAAAATAAAAAAGTGGCTGTAAACGATTACTCGATTATTACGGTACTGAATTTTTCGCACTATAAGGTGCACTGGATTATAAGGTGCACCCTCATTGAATTTTTTATTTTAGAAATTATTTCATATATAGGGTGCACCGGATTAAAAGGTGCATAAAATAGAAGCTATACTGCATCAAACTAAGGTTGACTAGGGTTGCAGTATGCATCCACTAGCTCAGATCTAGGCATAATACGCGTCTCTCTCCGGCCTGCATGAGGCCAATCATAAATTACATTTGATTACAACTTAATCTTAAAAAAAAAATCTGTGTTGTGCGTGCATTACAACTGTTCTGCTTTTATTTTGAAAGGCTTCCGTGTAGCGCACATGTATGTGAGCTGTGCGTGAAGGTGAACAGCGTGAAGTAATGCTGCCCTCAAAATGTGTGTTGACGTTAAGAAAAGAAAAATTGACAAGGAGTGCGGTGTTTTCAACAAGACATGAAGCGCAAAGTATTTCTTTGGAGAAATGAAATCTAAAGCCGTGTGTCTGATTTGTGGTACACAGGTCGTTGTGTTTAAATAATATAATTTGAGTCGCCACTACACGACCAAGCATGAGGAAAAATACAGAAATCTGTCTAACAAAGAGCGCGCAACAGTGGCTGATGCATTGCTAGCAAAACTGCAAGCCCAACAAGGACTTTTTATCAAACTTCACACCCACAGAGAAGCAGTGGTGAGGTCAAGTTTTGTCATTTCCCGCAAAATTGCCAGAAAAAGTAAGCCGTTTACTGACGGAGAGTTTATTAAAGGAGTGCTTATTGGACTCTGTTGCACTGATATGCCCGGAGAAAAAGAGCGCATTTGAGAATGTGTCACTCTCCCGACGTACCGTAACAAGGCGGGTTGACACGTTGATGTGTTTCTATAAATGTGTTGTAATTCACAGTTTGAGGAAAAGTTAAAGAAGTTAAGAATAAATTGTACTGATTAATGATTTTTTTTATTTGACCTATACACCACAATTTCACATAGCTTAATATAAATATAAACTGAATAATTGTATTCATCTAATTACCAGTACCAGCTATTTAAAAGAAATCATTTTAGTGCATCTTACAATGGAAGAAAATTGAGCAGGTTTAAGTTATTGTTGGTGTGGCCCTCTGACACAACTCAGGTTTTTAATGTGGGCCCTTGTAAAAATTAATTGCCCACCCCTGCACTAGATGGTGCTGTGCTAAAGGGAATGTCAACCCAGTCAATGAGGTAAAGTCCAACTCCCTTTCTATATGAAAATGATACACTTTGACTTCTTAGTCCAGCAATCCCACTCATTTTTTATGGTCATAAACTTTCTCTCATTTAATTTGTATCGCATTAAACCAGTCAATGAGGTATTCAGTCAAACTTTATATACAAAAATTGCACAATAACCAATGAGCCCTCAGTAAATAATCGCGTTTCTCAAACTATCTCCTATAAAAGTGATCGGAACTGACTAAAGTTTGATCTAACACATTGGTACTGCTCACTTATGTTTCCATTCCATATCGATCCGTAAATTTACTCGAAACATTAACGGAGCAGCCTATTTTGAAATGAAAGAGCTTCGTGCGTATAGCAGCTACTATTCAGTGACGCCCCCTGACCACGGTTGCTGTAATGCTGGGAAGCGATGCGGTCTTGTAATTTACTAGTCTTACTAAAACGTACTGAAACATTTTGACAGAGCGCTATGTACAACCAGTATGGCTCAACAAATTTATTAATTGATCCATATATAAGGTGCTCTGCATTATAAGGCCCACTGTGTTTTTTTGAGTACATTTTTAGTTTTTAAGTGCGCCTAATAGTGCGAAAAATACGGTAGTCTTTGATTAATTTGATAATCAATTTGTTTTGATTAATTGTTGACAACGCAATATTTAAAAAAATTAATACATTTTCAAATTGAGAAACAGAAGCCACATTTTGCTAGCACATTCTCTTCCCCATTCTGGTAAATCTAATAAAAACTTGACTGGTTACAGAAACCTTCTGTGACTGTTTTCACCTCCTGTTATTGTTTTCACCTCCTTACGGTCACCAAAATGGCCGCAGTTTTGTGGCCACATCAGTGACTCTTTTTGGATGGTATCTGAAAACTGGCGTCTCTCCCCTGACAGCTATAACACCTGCGAGATCATATTGAATTTTGGGATTTTCTTTCTGTGTGTGTGTGTGTCTGCCTGCTCATTATCACAACTGCAGCCAACAAGTGTGCGTGATGGATGTGGCCAAAGCAAAAAGGATTAGGTCAAAGAAGACAGAGAAGAAAGGAGCTGTCAAAGATGCTTAGAGGCCAAGGGATAAAAGCTAAATCTCCCGTGTCAACAAAAAATGCATTGCATGACAATTATGCTTGTAACGCACAATCTACACAATGAGGAATGTCTGATAGACAGCCGAGAGCATTCTTGAAAGACAAGATGCAAAACACTTTTTTAAAAATAATTGTCATTAAACATGGCGACAGTGGAGCTTTAAGCTTTAACCAAGTGGAATGCCGATGTGTGTTTTCCCAGCTTGCCTTCACCATGCCGTGCTTTCCCCTATAAGCCTGTGTGTGGTCTTTGCATGGTTCAGCGCGTCAGAATCATTTATCTGTGGTCCTCAAGAAATCTGGTACCTGAAAGTGATACTTGAGTAAATGTACGAGTATTTAAAAAATCCCTTTACTAGCAGTTAGTCACCTCGTACAATATTATTTGAGTCAAAAATCCTTTTTGAAAGTGGCTAGTTTTGATTATAGTTTTAGTTATTTTAATGTTTAAAAAAGTTTTTTAAAAAAAGTCTTAGATATTGAACTACACTTTATCCGCACACAAAAATAGTTTAACCCAAGTGACGCCTCATACTTTAATAATCGAGTAATCGTTTAGGGGTGTTTTTGACTAACGATTGTCCAAATCTTCTGATTTTGGGTTCTCAAAACTTCTAATAAAGCTCTTTTTTTGTTGTCCATAATGACAGCAGATTTATTTATTTTTTGTGTTTACTTAAAATGAGACATTTGCAAACATTTGTTTTTACTTTGGAGAACAATGATGACCAATCTTGTGTGCGATTTTGCTTAACTGTTGTTTCATTGTTTTTTTAATCACTAAATAATACTAAATAAACTACAAAATTATTGGTAAATAAAGTAATCATGGAAATGATGTTTTTTCAATACACATCAATGCAAATACAATTTATCCGAGTATTTGAATAATCTATGGAATAATCAATTCTAAAACTATAGTAACGGCCCAACCATAAGGTTAAAATCACGACTGTGAAGTTTTTACTTCACTGGATTAATATAACATTATTCTCAGGATTACGACTATGAAGTTCACCACTGTAGTCTTTTGACTGGTGACCACTTAACGCACAGTAAGTGTGAGAATGCCTGTTTGGATTTAAGTACTTTCTGTATGAAAACTTGAACATCTGATTCATCTTCAATACTTCAAACAATCATTTCATGTAGTCAAGATAACGCATAAAATGTTTTGTTGATGAATTGTGCACAGGCCCTTTTGACGATATTTTTTGTCTCGCCCCAAGCCACCACAAACAACAGTGTCCCGTACATCAGGAATGTGGTTGCTAAACCATAAACTACATTCAGAAATATTTTTCTGCCTTTTGATGGACATTTTCTGGGTGTGTCTGTCTTGCCACAGAATTATGATCCGAGACTGCTCTGTCAAGATAAATATATATAGTACACATTCTACAACGCTGCACTAGGGGGCTAAGTAGTACTAGCTTTGTTTTTCTCTCTTTAAAATATGCATTTTATACCCCATCCAATATCCTTTGAAAGACTCGTCATCACTGTGTCTTTCTGAATGAAAAGCTACTTCCTCCTGCTTTACTTTCTGATGTCCCAAAACTTGCTCTTTGCCTGGACATTAGTGGGATTATCACCAGTATACGAAGAATGCGTTCTAGCATGAACGAAATAGTGACAAGCATATTTCTCTCTCCTCCTCTCTCTCTCTCTCTCTCAATCTGAGGGTAGCAGCAGGGCTGCAATTGTGGCGGATCCCCATGGAGAAGTTCACTTACCCATGTGTCTGCCTAAACGCCGATGTTGTGTCGCAACACACATTGGTCTCACTCATCTGGCAACCAGGAAGGAATGACAGACCGGATTCAATGTGTGATGACCCCAAACAGCTCTCAGCCCATTTTAGAGTGATAAATGACCTAGCGGCATTGAGGGAGGAAGAACAGGATGAACTGGGAGTGATTACAGTCACACAGCTCGACTCAAGGGACCAAACTGTCGAAACGGTACAAGAAAAATCTAACTTGCTCCAACAGTGAGCTTTACTTTATCAAACCGGGGTAGCTCGCAAAGGCGACTGGGTCAGAGAAGCCAAAGAAGAGGGAAGCATTTGATCACGGGGACCTTCGAGTTGACAGCCACAGATGAGGCGCCTGGGATACTCTCATAGAACTGTTGCGGTTTATTATTTCTTGTAGTCGTTTGTTTTCACAAACACAAAAAGATTGACCCAACATGCCATCAAATCCTTTTGCATGCATGTAGGCATATGGCCTGAAAAGGAATATCAAAGGATTGTTTGTGTCTATTTGCTGAGCGTTTGCAGATGTGTGATGCTGTTGAATTTAATCGCTTTTATGTGTCTCTCGGTCGATGAAAGAGCTCTTGGTCAAAGGTGTACAGTGTACACAAAAGGACGGAAGGGTAAAACAACAGATGTACACACGCACACGCTTATAGTACATGTGCGCACACACACATAGACACAAAACTGCCACATTTCTGTCGACATCCAAACCAGTACTGAAAGAACAAAGAGATCAAAATGCGTCAAAACCCAAATCTGTCTGCAATTTAGGAACTCAAACTCAATATGAAAGCTTTTTATCCCCTTTTATATGTTTTATTAAAAAGAAAAAAGTTCACAAACAGGACCAATATCAATGAATAAGGCAAAGCTTAAATTTTAACAACTACTCACATCAGAGGACTCAAAATTTTGTAGTCACAGTTTAGGGGTACCACTTGTTCATGAAATATTAAACTCTTTAGACATATATACTGTACATATAGAACATATACATATTATTAACAAAAACGGCCAATTTGATTTTTTTTTTTTTTTTTTTACAAAACGTGAGACGCTTAAATATTGTTTTTTAAAAAAAGACCCAACTATATTATTACCTTCATTGTTCTGAAATCTTTCAAATGATAGTTGTCCATGAAAACAAAAGTCGGTACCAGAAGAAAAGTGCCCTAGTCTCGCTGCTAATGGGTTGTCCGTGGCTTGAATGCCCACTTTGGAGTGTCCGTGGGACGTAGAAACTAAAAGCTTTTGCGGATGTGATATTGCTATAGCACCTGACTGATCACACTGCATTAGAGCTCTCAGTCCTTTCATGAATATTTGTCGTCAGCAGTTAACTAGGGAAAGTGACCTTTAATGGTGTTGAAAGGTGAGGTGGGATGTTTTTTTTTCAGTTTCTTTTGTGTGATTTCTTTGTGATAGTTTTGCATGCCAGGTCGATTCGACAGAATGTTCTGGATGGATACGTCGATGAAGCCAGCTTTGGTCACCTGGGGAAGAGCGCCAGGAGAACGCAGAGCAGTGTTGCGGAAAACGACGGTGTGAGAGTGTGAGCTCCTCCACACTCCATTGAGTTCTCCTGCCGAAAGAAGCCAGACAAACACGATGATGTAGCACAGATATGGAACGTTTTAATACGACCCACATGCTGGCTCAGCTAACATACGGACGGTTCTATACCTCAGGGTGGAACGGGTGACAGGTATCTGGGCGCCTCCTGTCCTTTTGCATCTTAAGTCTCTCACATTTCAGAGACTCGTTATGTGAGGGAAAAGTTAAGGTGCTTCATTCAGGGTGTTCCATGTTTTGTTTTGTTTTGGAGGAACTTGACATGGTACGGGAACACTGAGCAGTGTAACCGACAAAAAGGCCGTGGGAGGGTGGGCAAGGATATCTCAGAGGGTTCGCCAAACATAAAATAAAAAAAATACAAACCCACATAAATCTTCAGAAAATGCTGATAAAGTTTCACTATATTTATTTAAGGGGGATATGTGGAAATGTTAAAAGCAAATCCCAGAAAAATCTGAAAATACTCAAAAGTGAAGTTATCACTGGGGCATACTTGTGCCTCCCCCCCCCCCCCCCCCAGCTCTGCCAGTGCCCCAAAAATGGACATTTAAAAGTAATTATTTATTCATTATGATTGTTGAAGAAACACACAACTTAAAAAAATATATATAATTATTTTTTGTCAAATAATGACCCAGAGCCTAGTGCTTACAGCCCAGACTTGTTAATAAAGGATATACATGATTTCAACAGGATCCATGGTGATTGGCTCAAACATGCTGCAATCGCACTTATTGTCCACCACCACCATGAAGAGATTACTGCTGGGGATCTGCTGAATTACAAAGGACCTGCCAATCACAGACAGAGACATAACCCTCAGAAATAATCGCACTGGTGAGAGTCGGGCTGCAATTTCACGGGAATGGAATATGCGTCTATGGCGTTAAAATTCTCTTCTGGCGTAGAAGAGCGATTCGACTGGATGCAACATTCATTGCCAGCTGTCGATCAAAATGCAGAGACGGGAGGACACATCATTATCCTCGATTTATCCTCTTCTACTTTTCTCTTTTACTCAATCCAAGGTGCGTTGCAATAACATAAAACATATTGAAGGAGATTGAACACTTGCTCATTGCTTCATGGCTCCCTTTTTACCGACTGGCCGGCTTGCCTCAGCAAGCAAATCAGACGGATCATCTCTTTGTCATCTTCTCTTTTTGTCTTTCTCCCTCGCCTCGCTCCCTCCTTTTTTTTTGTGGTAGTTAATTTACTGAAGACACCGAAAAAGTTTAGAGATTAGAGATTACGAGAGTCACTAATTAAAAAAGAGAAGCTGTACAAATAAGATAATACTGCTTGGTCTTTGTGCACGCCATCTCATGTTCCCTTTCACAAAAGTGAACAGTGTTTTTGTAAAAGCAAATTTGTTTGATACGGTTCTGGGTCAGATTACATCGTGTAGGTGTGCTAAATGGAGACGGCAATGAAATCACAAATGATATAACTATCTGCATTGCTCTCCTTTCCCACAGCTACATAGCTTTATCCTCTATCTCATCTGTCTTTGGACCTGGAATGTTGAGTCAGACATCCTCCCCACAAGACTCAGTACGCCCCCCCCTCCCAAAAATAATGTCTTAAGGTTATACTTTTATTATTTCAGTACTTAAATAAAACACAATTGAACTGAACTTGCAACAAGGAAGAAAAATGACCTCAAAACGACAGGAATATTCTAATGTAATGGCACGGCCAAGTCGACCAACCGCAAAGAGCCTTCAGTTGCGGCGTCGCACAGTCGTCGCGGCATGACAGACCAAAGCGGCGGACAGGCCGGGACTGTCCCGCTCACACTGAAGTGGACGTGCTGATGTTTAATCTGCTGCCCTTGGAGGGAAATATTCGCTGACTACACGCCCGATGGCCTTGAACATACTGTACCCAAGACACCGCTACACGCACGCACACACACACACACGGGCGACGTAAAAAGACACACGAAGTCTCAGCCCCTTAAGACGTGATCAAAATAGCACAAAATAACATTTACAGCAACGGCTATGACAATGTGAGTGAAAATTGTGGTCGATTCTATTCATTTCTCAGGCTTTGCTACGGACCAAGCAAAGTGTCATGCACCTTATTTGCTCACTTTTGGCTTAATGAGTGTGTGGCTTCATATTTTCCAATTCTAATTTTCCATAAATGCATGTGTGGTTTTTCATCTGTCATCATGGTAGAGAAATATGATCATTATTACTGTATGTGGTTCAAAACATATTAATTCAGTGAGGTTTTGCTGGCTGTGATGCTTTGAGTGCTTCACACATTACCATAAAATAATAACGAAGATTTTTTTTTTCCTGACACACTAGCAAAATATGTTTATGGTAATGAAATCCACTTTGATACTACACTAGAATTCAGAGTAAAATGATGCGACGAGCTGCAGAGCCCAGATAGCTGTGTTTTTTTTAGTAGTGACACAAGACAAGACAGTCCACTTGAACTTGCAGATGATAATGCAAAGTTTCTTCATTAGGTGCCCGAGTGAAACCCGAGTTCAATCACAATAAACATAACATTATAAAAATGACAATGTCAATTAAAACGGAGTTGTTGTTGCATCCCTGCTGTGCGATTGTGAAAAGAGATGCATGAGGACTGCACACACACATATTTCCCTGGCAGTTCCACAGCTGGGAGCAATGAAGGGCCCATTGGAGGTTCCGGAGAACACCCCACAATTGCCTGACAGAAAAGTGCAAATTGTTAATGGGGACCACACTCATTTTCCCATTTTTAAAAGGAAGCCCTTTTTTCACCTCTCCTTTCCCCTCTCAAAATGCCTCACATACCAAACTGCAAGCATGTGTTAGCAGACAAATGACTTATAGGGATCATATATTAAAAATGCCTTTATAGATGCTGGAGCTTGTTTTAATGAGCTCTCTGAGGTTTTCTGATTTCATCTGAGTATTGCAAAACCTTATGGAATTTCCAACCTGCTGCTGCTGCTCTCGATAACTGTTTTCCAACATTTATTATTAAGGCACTTAATTCACATTTCAAAATATCACGGCCTACCGCCAAAGAAAAATGTCATAAAAAGTACATAAGGATAATCTCGCCTCAATGAATTTACGGATTATGAAATGCGTAACCTGGTTGGGAGTATAACATGCATGTGCGTTCATACTTGATGCAGCCGTCACAGTCGATGTTGCCGGTGTTTTCTTTGATGGTTCTCTCTGAGACAAAGGCCGGGTACTCGGTGTCGCATGGTACTTGCATGGCGCGGCCCGTCCTCTGAGCTGAACAAGAGAAGAGGAGAGGGAAATTATGAGGAATGGAAGAAAGAAGTAAAGTCGCCTGTGAGGAGTTCCTGGAACCCAAACTGCCGAAATAGGTGTGCAAATAAAATGCAAGCAAACAGTTAGACACACCACATCCTAGTAAATATACACGCTTGGGAGAAAACAACTTTTGTGAAGCAGAGCTCTTAAGCACACGGTCATCTTGAGCCCAAGCCAAGAGGCTGATGTTGAACTTTCCTGCCACCCAGAGGCCTAAACGGGAAATACAGCGAAAAACATTGAAACGTTCTATCCGGGTCAACGTTTCAAGACAGCCTTATTAAAACAGCTGCTAATCCTACTTTGCATGTCAGAAATAAACATTTGAACATTAACTTTCATGAACTCTCAACACATTTTCCCAAGCAAGACTTCAAGGGAAGGTGGATTATGTTTGTAATTTCAATGGGCTCGTTTAATTACTCGCCCATAATGTGCGCATATGTGTACAAAGACGACGCGGGTTTAGTTCAACTTGGTTGGTGTTGCAGATTGCTTTACAGGCGGAGACATTGGTGCGTGCTGCCATCTGCCCCATGTATTGCATTGTAAAACGCTGGAAAGAGTGCGCCTAAAACCCGAGGGCAGCCAGCTGTGAAATTGTCCCGACTTGCTTGGTAAGAAGCCGTGCTCAGCTTCCTTTTATTCACGATAAGCACGTGTGGAAAGTGTTGACTTTCTCCCTTTTCTTTTCCATCCAAATATAAAATATTAGCGTTCATCAGAACACATTTTTTATCCCAGACAGGCATTTAAGATTTACTACGCCACAAAGGCATCACACGATGTTTAAAAAAATCGGATCGAATGTGCGTTCATGTGGAGGAAACCAACAAAGCAAATAAAAAGTCCATATTGGACATTGCTTACCGCAAGTTCCAACATAATGCAGAGTTTTGGCGGTCACATATATGTGATTTTTTGGGGGCGAAATAAAAAAAATAAAACCAAATGTGTGTGCTGACAGATAAACACCAGGGCTCATGTCGCTTGCGGCAATCTCATGTTTTTGCCGCTTTTATTTTTGCTCTTTTGGATTGAAGCCTTTTCTGTTCTGTTTTTCCGTGGTCAAGCTGACGTATGAAGTCAAATACAGGACCAGTCTTCTTTCACTCACTTTTGTTCCAACAGTTTGTGGATCAGGTTACATTTTCGTCTGTGGATAGGCCTTTCCAGATGGAAAAATAGTTATTTAGGTTTAAATGGAACGAACAATGTTCATTTTTATATTCATATAGTAGAGAGCCTGATTTTTATCATCTTTTTTTTTTAAATTTATTCTCATTTAGATTGAAACCACAATACTGTTCAATTAAAATAATGCTTTGAGGACCTGCCGACACTATTTTTTCTTAACTACACTTGTAAGTCTAAAGTGTGGAAATTATTTAATTTTTGATATCGGGTGCTTGGCTTACATGAAAAAATGTCACATTTAAAGAGAAAGATACACTTTCAAGAGGAAAAACCTAAATCAATAATTGTTGAAACTACTATATGAACGCAGGAAGTATCAATGCAAGTTAAAATCTGTTTAATAAAACCATTTGCTATAATCGCGTGTGTGTGTGTGTGTGTGTGTGTGCGTGTGTGTGCATGTGTGTGTGCGCGCGCGCGCGTGCGTGTGCGTGTGAGTACCTTTTGCGGTGAGGTCAGACTGCCACCAGCTGTACAGGTTGAACTCGACCAAAAATCTATTACATAAAAAGAACACGGAGCGTAAAAAAACATGTGAATTGTAATTCAATACAAATTGCAACAGACTGAACTGAAGTCTCCAATCCAAATGGTTATAACACATTCAACAATTTTGCAAGACATTATCATATACAAATAAAGTTTAAAGTGCAAGACAAGGACGGAGGGGTGGGGGGCGTAGTAGTACATCTGGGCTTTTTTTTTTTTTATTGACCAGAAAGTCGAACACTGTTGGAAGCTAACTGGCTAAACTGAAGAGATAATATTTCAATGAAAACATGGCCAAAGCATGAATATTCACACTGCCTGCTCTCATGAAGCAGTGCGGTGCGGTGACAACAGACCACCCAAGAACATTCTGCCGCCACAATGTGGCACGATAGGTATGCATTGGCTAGGCGGGAAACAGCAGGCAGCAATGACTGGTGACCACATCAACATGCGTGAGTGGAAGCTTATAAACAAATATGCAGACGCTACAGAAAAACACATCAACATGATCGATTACTTCAAGACAAAGGCAACTTGAAGACTATTTCTATTACAAGCAGACTTTGCAGTCCCACATCACAAGTCTTACATGACAAGCTCCGTAAGGAGCCACTTGACAGCTGAGAGGAAGGCAAAGTAAGGCTGAAGGAGAGAAAAGAACAAATACATGTTCCCTTACCACAAGCGAGATAAATCTCAAATCTTGATGTGGCTTAATCCAAAGATTAGGTTGACCAGTGAAAAACTTACATCAAACAGTGCGTTTCCACTATCGCTGCTCTCGGAATACACCCAACACAGAGCCTGGTAGTCATAAAGAGTTACCCTGCGTAGACACAAGAAACACCCAAATTAGATGACAGATTAATTGTGAGCACAATATTGTCAAAATAAATTCATTTCCTTTTTTTTTTTTTTTTTTTTGCTGTTACTTATAACAAGTACCACTGATTTGGTAAATTAAGACATTGAAATACATAGAAGAAAATCGTTACTTTACGCCTCTTCATAATTGGATACGTGATCACAAAAAGTAGTTAGAGAGATCAAGTGGTTGCACAAGTGAACAGCTGAACTTTATCCAGGTGTTTATCAGAGCCACATTCAATGATGGCAAAGGTGTGGTGACTCATTTAACATGATTTTGAATGTGACTGGTTAATTGCGAACACAGCCAAAACCCTGGTCGTTAAAGGGTGTGCACACTTAAGCAACCATATCAATATGGCTATTTTCGTCCTTAAGAGATTTTTTTATTATTGTACAGATTATTACCGTAATTTTCGGACTATAAGTCGCACCGGAGTATAAGTCGCACCAGCCATAAAATGCCCAAAAAAGTGAAAAAAAACATATATATGTATATAAGTCGCTCCTGAGTATAAGTCGCCCCCCCACCCAAACTATGAAAAAAACCGCGACTTATAGTCCGAAAATTACGGTAATCACATTAGTGGCGGGAAGATTTTTAAAGGTTCTCCACATTCTATATCTATTTAAAATGTAAGTATTTGACCAGGGGTGTGTAGACTTTTTTTTTTTATCCACTGTCTGTCATCTAGCACTCTCTCGCCGCTTTATAAACACAAATATGTAATGTCGTTGTTTGAACGATATCACATCTAAACAGCGAAGAAAATTCGCCAAGGTTTGTGTCATTCCTTTGGAAAAAGTGCAACTTAAAACTGTTTTGCAAAAGAGCCATTTGAGAGCAGGCTTACGCTGCTTTTGACATGCTATGCAAATTATACGGAAAAAATGAGGAACCACATAGCCAGTTGTACTCGCAGACATGATGTGAGAAGTATAAAACCTTCTGGCTGGCGCTGGCTGCCCTGACTGCACCTCATATGACGTTCTATGTACAAACACATTTGCAGTTAAACACTTTCTCATCTAATGGTATATTTGACAAGACCATTTTGTTAGTCTGAGGGGACCGGGTTAATCCGCAGCCTCGGGTCAGATGAAAACCTCAGTCACAGGACCCAGGACGCAGCTGCAACGCACCACCAGGAACCAATTAGCACTAAGCCAGGTCCCATTATGTTGTAAGCGGCAAACCTGTACTCATGTCCCAACGTGATACATGCGAGTATACATCATACATGTTATTTTGCCTGCAAACTGGAATTTCTCATCAATTTGATTTTCTAATGCTCGCATTAGGAAATCACTGTCACGTTTAATCACCGAAATGAGCTGAAAACAAAACCTTAGTTGATCTTGACAAATAAGTGGGCAGCTTGCGTTAAGGATTAATCCAAATCAAAACTGTTCACGTTCGCGCATTGATTCTGCACAGATGGTTGGAAAGGGTCGACGCGCATTACGTCATGCTCAATTTCAAACTTAATCCTCATCATCCAACCCTGAAGATTCTCTGAATGCTCTCGTGGGTCTCTTCGACAACTTGTACTCTCGACACGTGATAAGAATTGTGATGATCCTGACTTATTTCATCGTGCAGGATGAACAAAATACTGAAATGTGAATTATATTGTCACAGTAAGACTGTACGTGAAATATTTTTTCAGCAACAGCTCGACAACAAGCTTCGGACGTCCAAATGTGTGCAAATTTTGTGCGTGTCTGTGATTTCCAGTTTCTTCTGCATTTCAGCAAAAGATTTGCGGTAATCCCCAAACGAAGAACGTTTCGCAAAGGGTCGGAGTTCGCCACTTAATAGCTCAACATGATTGGCCAAGTTAAGAGCTGTCAGCGCCGTTGGAGACATGCTCTCATTCTGCGGCCCCGTCTGTATGCCATGATATTATGTGTGGATTTTCTAACACGCACACACAAACACACACGCATACACACTTTGCCCTGGTACGCCCACAGAGAATAAGACTTACCTCTTGAAAGAGCCCATCTGCAGGAGCTTACTCATTACAGCCCCTTCGGCTTCTCCAAAAAACTTTCCTGTCTGAAAGGAAAGACAATCATCAGGCGAGCCCGTTTTAACTGCGCATCTCCAACTCTCACCAACAAGCTATCTCAAGGCTCAAGCAGGTCGAGAAATGTGTTCGTCATACATACGGTACAGAAACAACACTAACTGAACCGCACGTAAGCAAACACTTTGGATACAGAGGAAAGAAAAAACATATTTTCATGGGAGAAATCTCCAACCAGACAAACCTAACCCTAACCCTAGTTTGAAACCCTAATTTTAATTTGAAACCCTAGTTTGAAAGCCTAATTTAATTTTAAACATTACTTTGAAACCCTAACCCTAAATTGAAACCTTAACCCTAAAAATGCTAAATTTGTCACCGTACTGTAGCTGGTACAGTTAACTTGTAATGAGGATCTTCATAATGTTAAAGCAGAATTCAGAGTTCATTTACTTGTGATTCTCTTTCCTACATGGGGACAAAGGTTTGAGTTGAAGAGAAGGCGCAAATAGAAAAAATAAACCTTACACCCGAATCATTATCATCTAAACCACTTGGGGGCAGTATTGATAGGTCAGTGGAATATATTCCTATTAGGCATGTTACAAATTGATATTTATTCTCTAAAGCTGATGCTTACTCACAAATTGATATTTATTCTCTAAAGCTGATGCTTACTATCCAAATGACTTGTTTTTCTTTTTGCTGTCTCACTATCTTTAATGAAAACGATGATCTAATGATAAATATATTGAATACGCTAAAATGCTAAAACGGTTCATGTTGAAAAAATACCACAAAACATTCACATTTGTCCAGTGCACTACGAAGGTTTGTGACTTTATAAATATAATTTTAGTATGCGTGTCGTACCAGAGTATAGTCCTCTGCCACCAGAATGAAGCCGTTGTTGTCAATGAGGTAGCAGTTAATATCCTGTTGAAATAAAAAAAAAAAAAAAGATCACGTTCAAGTTTATGTGTAAGAATGTGACAAGCGAGAAAGGAACAAACCTCATCGTCGCAACTTATGGAGCATTTCCCATCGAGGGCAGCACACTGTAGAGAGGATGAAGTGCAGTGCAATATTAGCGAAGGCTTCAAACATAAAGACCTCTGCCAGGTGCTAACCTTTATTATCTTGTAAAACTCCAAATTTTAAAATGAAGACATTTAATGAGCTGATTCATGATCCTTTGAAAAGAAGTCTTGAAAGTAAAATGACAATGACATTTTGTAAACATTCACAACCATTGCCTGAAGTAGAAATTTAAACGTGTTCCAAAAAGTATTGTGCTGATCTTTCTAAATTGACGTGTATGTCTTTGTCATTGAGTACCTGTCGGCTGGCTGTCCAGAATTTCCTCTGAAAGAAGTCTAGTTTCATTTGGATGCCAACAGCTGGAAAACACAAAACACTGCTAGTAAGATGTGACATCAGAAAAGGCTTTGCTTAGAATTAAAATGAATACATATCTGAATTACAGTCAGCTAATTATAGATGTGGTACTTCACGATGTATGTGTTTGAGTGGCACAAAGCAAACGTCCACTTCCATTTCAGGCTACATTTCCCTGTCCATGCTAATTTCCCGTTAGCATTTCAACAGGATTTTACATTGACTTTAGCATTAGCAATGCTTTTAAAACAAAGCATTAAATATACAATGTGTGTATTTTTTTATTGTGTTTACTTTTATGGACAACTTAAATAATTTTTATTTGATTATATTGTTTTTAAAATCCAGAGAAGCCTAAACTGAAATCGCTATTAAAAGTTCGAAGTGCTGTAACCAGTGAGCACTCCATGGTGTAGTCCGTACTATAAAAAGCCACTGTCGTGAACTTTCCTGTGTTAATTTGATCAGAGGGATTTGTAGCTTTGCTTTTGTGTATGTTTGCGCAATTGTTAAGGGCAGTGGTGTGGCGCTGCAGCCTGTTTTAGCTGCCGCCCAGAGGAACAGGTGCAGATTATCTCATCATAAGCTTTGCCAGATCCCTTCAGCAGCCCACCATTTCTACACCCACTTGGAAAACCCAAGAGAAAAAGCTAATTTAAGACGCTGGGCAATGGAAAGAAAGCCTAGCTCATGATGCCAAAACAGATACTGTATGATTTTTATTCCCCGAAAAAAAACCAGACAGCTGAAATAGTGACTGTGCAGAATAAAAATAACAAGGGTGGGAAACGTTCAATTCTCATGCAGAATGAATGGAAATGTGTCAAAGTGCTTTACAGAAACAGTCAAATCGTATTCTAGTTTGGATGCTCAGTGTAAAAAGACAAAAGGACTTGGATCTGCCATGCTGAAGTTTCTGCGCTGTCGGAAGAATTAAATTTGCCTAGGTATTATTTACACACGTGTCGGGTGTCCAGTATTATACTCTGAGCTGGGTTTATGAATCCAAAGATGAAGAGTCATAAAATCCACTTCAAATCCACCCATGGGCAATATCCCATCAGCACAATCCGACAACCGGCTTAATGCCCACATCTAATTGGAATTCTACTAAGGACCGCAAAACCTAAAGACATTTCAGTGAGCACGTGACTTCATGGACTATTTATATAGCCGAGGCAAATGTGAGCGAATTGTGTATTTGTGTGACTTGACACAAGCCCAATTGGAAGAATCAAAATAGTTACTAAGGCAGTTGAGGTGACATTTGGGCAGTGCAATCAGGCTGCAGGATATGGACTGCTCATTTCATGTTTGAAGCGATGGTTATTCCCCTCCATCATTTTTATGCTGCTTTGCTCAATGTAATAAAGTCTTTATTATTATTATTATTATTATTATTATTATTATTATTATTATTATTATTATTATTATTATTATTATTATGATTATTATTATTATTATGATTATTATTATTATTGTTTTAGATGTACAGTACATAGCAAGTTTGACAACATACTTTAAATCTTCCTGAACAGCTAGGAATCGTATGTTTGTCTATCAGTCTAAGCTTTTCTGGGGCTGTGCAATAATGACCAATCTCAATTTCCTATTTTATTGTTCATTTTTGTCTCAGTAATAGCACCAGAGTGAAACAAACAACCGGAAACAATTTCCTTTAGTTCGTTAAAGAATGTGGTCAATATATTGATTTTGATTTTGACAAACTCTCTGGTGCTTCCTGGGGATAAAGTGAACTGGTTGACAGACAAATCCATGATATCAAATACTTGTCAGTGTGTGCTGTGTGTGTGTGTGTGTGTGTGTGTGTGTGTGTGTGTGTGTGTGTGTGTGTGTGTGTATGTGTGTGTGTGTGTGTGTGTGTGTGTGTGTGTGTGTGTGTGTGTGTGTGTGTGTGTGTGTGTGTGTGCACTGAGCTATTGTGTTATAAAATATTCTAATGTGTGTAGTAATTGAGCCCTGGGATGATCCTGAGCTGGGTCGTCGTATAAAATTGGATTGCCAATATAATGCACATAAGCATCTGACATAAATGACAGTTTTATATGTCAGGGAGAAAGAAAATCATTCAGCCATAAATAGGATGGCAATATGGATGGACATGGAGTTCACGAACACAGAAGCCATGATCCAAGGTCACTTTCAGAGCTTGAAAATAGTAATAAGCATTCAAATAAACGAGTCCCTCATTAATCTGCCTCATCCTTTGTCCATTTTTGACTCTCCTTTAATTGACCCAAGAGCCCAAGAGAGCTTAGCAAAAATAATTCAATGTCACTTTATGGCAACAGCTTAACATCCTGCTCTGCATACGAGTGTTCATTGGTAATTTCTTTTCTTTTTTCTTTTTTTTTAACACTGTGCTGCTCGGAGCTTGTTCAGCCATCGCCTCTGCCCATGTCTCATGCATATTAGCATTAGAGCATGCGACCACACTGGGCATTCTCGCCAAGTGTGTTCTTGCACGTTTCATTATTTGAGTATAACACTGCAAATTCAACTTTAAGCTTTTGCCATAGAAATAGGAGCGGTGGTCAATGTCATGGAGCATGTGGACCCGAAGATTTAAGAGGCGCAGCTGTCCGCCGGGATATGACACTTTACTGATATAACTTCTGACAGGGGGAGTAAGCATTCAAGCAAGGAGACACTAAATTTTGAAAAAAAAATTACAAAGGCAGAGGAAGGGAGAGAAAAACATGTTGAAGCACAAAAACAGTGATGGAAAATAAAAGAGACAGAAAGAAACAAGCTGCAAGCGAGAGGGGGCAGGGAGCGAGAGAGAGAAAGCAAGAGAGAGCGAGAGAGAGAGTTAGTTTCAGTGATTCTCACACTGGCAGTAAGCTCTGTGTTCTGATCCTGCCCCTCTGATGGGGTTTCATGCTTGTCGGCGCAGTGTTGACGATTCGGAAAGCAAGACGGGTTTCCAAGCCTCATTTTTTTTTTAAAAATGCTCAAGCCAGCAAAATGAAAATAAGGATATCTCAACTCATCAATGACAGCTAATGGAGCCTCAACACGGGTCAGTCACTAGCACCCAAAAGGAGAGATAAAAAAAAGCACAGCGAACTCAAGCGGTCAAAGGACGCCTGGCAGATATGAGAGGTAGGAGAGCAGTTCAATAATATTTGGGTTAAAAATTCATTGTGCATTAACATGGGATTTTTATTCCCAGCAAGTTCTCTTACCAATGGCTTAACAACACAGCAACAACTGCAATAATAATACTAATACTAATAATAATAATAATAATAATAATAATAATAATAATAATAATAAATAATGGTCTTTGCTGGATTGATTGTTATTCTGCATCAAGTCTTATAGCTTTCTGTTCCAAAAAGGCAAGGCATTGGTGCGAGGCTGATTTCAAGTGTTAGCCACTTGCTGTGGGCTGCGTGTGCACATCATTACAAGCCTCCGTGCATGCACTTGAGGCTGAAGGGACACATGAGAGCACGGAACCATTCTCCAGTGTTGACCTCGTTCTAGAGCCACAATGCTTCACTAAGCTGATGCTCTGTTTATGTGTGGCCATGCAAAGCGCACATGTGTCAGCGCACTCTTTCAAGGAACGTTTGTGTATCTATAGAATCATACTATATATTGATATATTCTTCCCAAGTTATGAAGGTTTATAAAGGGATATACATGGAAATGTATGTTTATAGGTTCACTACTTTTTGGAATTTTCAATTGAAGTGTTGATAAGAACAACACCTAATAACATTTTAATTGATTTTACAGTAAGTTGTGCTTCTATTGAACTCATTGTGTGTCTGTTGACCGATAGTGGATGTGATCACAAATTAGGTCTTGCTCGCTTTTTTGGTATTTTTTTTTATTTAAACTGTTTTTAAATCCTTTTGACATTGTGAAAATACAAAATTATTAAAGCTGCTGGACTTCCCTCATGCTTTCTAAACTGTTTAACTGTAATGTTGTTGGGTTTGAATAGCAAACTGTTGCATAGCCTACCAATCAATTCAGCAACTGTAAATAGACTAGAATTAGTTAGCTACATTCCCAGGCTTGGGCCTGAACTGCATTTCATTTAGCCTCAAGCTAGTCCAGCCAATGCTATAAATAATGCAGTGATGTTCCAAGAGGAATGGACATGTGAAGTCAACTCAAAAGGAATCAGACACCCAATATCTGCTATGTATGGATTTGTGTGTGGGTAGCGAGTGGGTGAGGGGTTGCGGTTTGAAGATTTTGACGTCAGAGAGGGCCCATGTCTAAGCGGGTCGGAGAGGTGGGAGTGAGCATCATTCTGATGCATCATACTCACTTTTGCTGCATTCAAGTAATCTTGAAAAACATGTTCAACTATTCAAACTAGTATACGGCCATACTACCCTGAGAACGCCCGATCTCGTCCGATCTCGGAAGCTAAGCAGGGTCGGGCCTGGTTAGTACTTGGGTGGGAGACCGCCTGGGAATACCAGGTGCTGTAAGCTTTAGGTCGAAATAGCCGACTGGTTAGTGACAAGAACTTGGTTCGATCCCAGGTGCGAACATTTCCCCAAATAAGCTTAGCCAGCTCAGTGGCCTAGTGGTAGAGTGTCCGCCCTGCGGTTTGAAGGTTGTGGGTTCAAACCCCGGCCGGGTCATACCAAAGACTATAAAAATGGGACCCATTGCCTCCCTGCTTGGCACTCAGCATTAAGGGTTGGAATTGGGGGGTTAGATCGCCAAATGATTCCCGAGCGCGGCACCGCTGCTGCTCACTGCTCCCCTCTCCCCCAGGGGATGGATTAAAATCACATGGGGATGGGTTAAATGCAGAGGACAAATTTCACCACACCCAGATGTGTGTGTGACAATCATTGGGACTTTAATCTTTAATTTAATTAATCTTATGGTCTGCTGATGCCATGAAAATCATAAGTTTGAAGACTTTTACGTGGGGGTCGCCAACATGGATTCCTGGGCAACAGATAGTGGTGATGGGGAAATGAAGCCTTAAATTTGCTTCTTGAACCATCCATCCATCCATTTTCTGTACCGCTTTGTCCCCACGGGTGATGGAGCCTATCCCAGCAGTCATCGGGCAGTAGGCGGGGGACACCCTGAACCGGTTGCCAGCCAATCACAGGGCACACAGAGATGAACAACCATCCGCATTCGCACTCACACCTAGGGGCAATTTGGAGTGCTCAATCGGCCTATCTGCATGTTTTTGGGATGTGGGAGGAAACCGGAGTGCCCGGAGAAAACCCACGCGGGCACGGGGAGAACATGCAAACTCCACACAGGGAGGGTCGGAGGTGGAATCGAACCGGCACCCTCCTAACTCTGAGGCGGACGTGCTAACCAGTGCGCCACTGAGCCGCCTGCTTCTTGAACTATTTCTTGTATTTTCTTTCTACTCTTTTTGATGGCACTTTCTGTTCAACATTGGGCTGAAACAACTTGACATTTAAAGCAAACAGTGCCATCTAGAGGAGTCAAAAAATGTAACAACTGGTTCATGAAACAAATGTGAAGCTTCATTTACCCATCACTACCAGATAGCTCCCCCAGGGATCAAACAAGTTGCTTGTGGACTGTTCTCAAAGTAGCTCGCTAGTAAGATGCATTTAATTGTTCGGCATGTTGGAAGTTCCAAGAAAATAGTGCCACTTATAGGAAAGCTGTGTTTCTCTCATAGTGGTTCTTATCTGCGCTAGTATCATCCAAACAGTAGAAAGTTTGGACAAACTTAAAAAAGGCTTGAATGTAAAGGTGTGCCCCAACTAGACTGGTAATATAGAGTACAAGGCTATTATTTTGAGATTTACCTTTCCAATGCATGTTGACAACACACACCTTCAATTTATTTTCAAAGCCTAATTTTAAAATTCAACATGTCTAATTTATAATTACTACTTTCTGTCCCTGCAGTGATACTGGCGTGTTGCCTTCTCTCCCTCCTCTCTCTTTCACGTGCCTGTCCGAAAGAGTGCAGCTGCAACACAAACACCAAAGCTGTGGACTGCAGGGGTCGAGGCCTATATGACATTCCCCGTCGATTGCATCCAGACACACAAGAATTATATCTCCAAGACAACCGAATCAGAGGCCTGGGATCCATGGCTTTTCGAGAAATACCCTTTGTTCGCGTTCTCGATCTATCCAATAATTCCATAACAACTGTTTCGCCGACTGCTCTTCTGGGGCTCCGAACTCTGCAGCATCTCAGTCTCGCCTACAACAGCCTGAGGGAGCTTGATAAGCGGTTGTTTGGACCCATTCACTCACTTTCACATCTCGACCTTTCACACAACAGGTTAGACAATTGCCACGATTGGACCGTGATGGAATTTTAATCATTTTGCTTCTCGGATTTCATGTTGTATTCTTGGTTTGTGCTTTCGCTAAGCTTGTGGGGTTTATCCGGAGCCATGGGAGAACATCTGAGAAACCTGAGCCACCTGGGGCTCGCCCACAACAGGCTAACACGATTAGACCGTTCGCTGTTGGAGGCCTTGACCCGCTTGGACAGTATCACGCTCCGAGGCAACCCCTGGAGGTGTGACTGCCACCTTATAGGCCTCAAACTGTGGCTTGAGACCTACCTCTATAAAGGTGCGTGAACTCAACGTTCTTTCCATATTAATAGAATATATCGATAGGGTTATAAAACTCAGACAGAAGCCAAGACAGAAGCTCAATAACGGAACTCGACGGGCCTAAACCAGGATGAATACAATTTATACATTGTTTACAAAACTGTGATTACATTTTAGTGTAAGGGTTTTTTTTGTGTGTAAATAAAACTTCCTACGTACAGAGTTTCCCAAAAATCACTTGCAATTGCTTTTTAGTACAATTATTTTTAGGTATCATTCAAACAGAGGCTGCATTTGACACCTTAGGCTCTGCAAATTTTGCAAATATACGTATTTCTTCCAAAATTGACACATGGCAAGATGTTTGTCAGTCCATGACTGCACCACCATTTTTTACCCATACCAACTTCAGGACTCTATTCGGCTGTGCTCGAAGGCCCGGTTAGGCAACTTAGTGGTCATAGCAGGCAATCTGCTGCTTGCTTGTCACGGTTTTGAGAGAATTAGAGGCGCCTTAAACTTACACAATGTATTGGAGAAGTGCCACAATTGTGTAGAGAGAGAGAGAAATGTACAGTCGATGTATTGCATATATAAAATAACCATTGTGTGTTAAAAGCAATAAAGGAGGTCATACTCCCTTGGCTGCCTGCTTTAAAAGCTGCAAATTACTCGTGCTGCACAACAGAACAATGGACCTTGATCGAAGAACGTGCAGCTAAGAGAAGACCAGTGATTATCTGGAGAGCTAAAAAAAAGTCAGCTGACAGTGAGACAAATAAAATACTAAGTTACAGGGGCAATAGAGAGGGCAGCTGCTGAAGTCCTAGCATTAATCATAATACACTCCATTCAAGAAAGGCATTATAGGCTAGATTCATTATGAGCCCATGAACCGGTTGAGGCTGAGCTATGACTGAGGTCATCTCTATAATGTGATGCCAAAAGGATTATAACACAACTGGTGATGTATATCTCTGCTCCCAAGGTGGCATGGTGGATGAGGTGCTTTGCAGCCAGCCCATCGAGATGCGAGACAGAGATCTGCAGAAGGTCCCTTACCAGCTCTTCCATGCCTGCATGACCACAAGCTACCATTACTTGTTTGCCAACATACATCATCTGGAATCGGAGAGGCTGCTGCGAGGCCACATGCACGGCAACCACGCTCATCCTTCAAGCCACGCGCTCCATGTCCCCATGGGGATGGGGGAGGGATTTGCCGGCGGAGGGGGTAATATCCCAGAGTGTGAGCCGAAGCAGAGGCACCGACCAGTCAATTTACGCCACGCTATCGCCACGGTGATCATCACCGGTGTTGTGTGTGGCATCGTGTGTCTGATGATGCTGGCTGCAGCGGTATATGGTTGCGCCTATGCCGCCATCATGGCCAAATATCAACGGGAGCTTAAGAAAAACGAGGAATTGGCAGCGGCTCGTGCGGCCGATCATGCCAGGATAGATGAGAAGGAACCGCTGGAGAATGCCATTGCCTAGGAGATGATAACAACAAAAAAAGAACTTCAAACTTGGGCCTCAACCCTTTAACCTAATCGTCTTTGGATGACATATTTGTGTGTATGTGCTGTGGGGGGAGAGAAGAAGTGTGTGAAATTAATCCTGTTCGTGTGACTTGACATTTTATGAAACTTGGGTAGCTAATTCAATTCCACAGGTATTTGACTATGCACTGAAAAGAACTGGAACTATGTGACTCTAAGGGGGCAAGCCAAAGAAAGTATTACCGTATTTTTTTGGATTACAAGGTGCACCGGGTTATAAGGCCCATTCTCAATGAACAGGCCGATTCGGGGATATTTCCATTTTTAGGGGTTAGAAGCGGCATTACTTATAGTCCAAAAAAAAAGGTAAAATGAATATATTCCATTTTTTCTGAGAAACACATATCACAGATAAAGTAGATGCAAACTGCTATATTTAGGGCCTCAGCAGTGACCACTGTGAGGTCGCTCTTGTTAATATTAATATTTGTAGGTCTTAGTAGAGCTCTGGTATTTGGAATTTATTTCTGATGTGGTTATCTGTCAGCTGTTGATTTGAGTTTTGTTGTCGAATATCAAATTAATTTTGACATTCATAGTAGGCAGCTGGTCTCAGTAATGTTTTTATTTCTTTGTGATGAGAAAAAAAATGGGTGATTGTGTGACAGTTGGGTGTGTGTGTATGCTGTATGTACTGAATGCACATTGTGTATTTGTAGAGAATTTCATTGTTTGTGCCTAATAATGTGATATAGTTTTGCAGAGAAAATATGTTTTATGAAAGATATTTTTCAGACAACCCTTGAAGGGATGTCAGAAACTTCTTTGAAGCAATAACAAATTTACGGGTACAAATAGATTATTGACCATTATTGTACTGCTGCACAAAATCACAAACAAACAAAATGCAACCTTTTACTGGAAAGTCAAGTGAGGAGTTTGTGAGTCAGGCTGAAAATCGTTCAGTATAGAAAATAAATGGAAACATTTTAACCGTCAACTGTATTTGTTTTGACCGGTGAGCAGGTGGACATTCTCAAGTGGGGAAATCTGCACGATTGTGAAACAACGAAAAATTTGTAACTTCAACTGCAAAGCAATCTTTCAGCAAATTCCTTAACAGAAGCCAAGACAGAAAAATCGATCCCTGTCAGACACTCTCAGATGAAGAGAACAAAATCAATATAAGCTTTCATCAATGTCTATTTGGAGATTTTTATAACAAGAGCACATGGGTGGCACCAAAAAGAGCCTTTCCTACAGAAGGCAAACATTTGGGCAAAAAAAAATAATATAATATAATATAATATAATATAACTAGATAAAAAAAATCTATCCATTTTGCCATTTGCCAGTGTCATTTGCTATAAAATGATAAAACAGCACACACTGAATTCGAGCTTGCTGAAGCATGTACAGTAAATACACAGATGCTTTCGGCCTTAACGGCTGACCTGACATTTATGGCGTTGTGCGTTATGCCAGCAAAGCCACCGCACGTGGCGCAGGATGTGTCACGCGCGCAGACACACTCACAGATATGCTGGCATTCACATGTGTGTGCGTGCATTGGCCATCATTGTGACTCAAGAGATGTCTGGGGGGCGCAGAGGGGTGGGTGAGGGGTGCGATAGGCCCATGGGGGTCCCGTGGCATGTGATGTCATCAGCCTGTCCTGTCAAGTTAGTCTCGTAGCGTATTCCTGAGTCTACAGCCCATTGGAACGCAGGCCAGTGAAAACTGGCCCTAACCGGCCTACGCTAAATTTGCATTCCAGCCTACATATCCCCTCCCATCTGACTCTCTTACATAAAATCATTCTTACAGACATCCCCCAACCTGACAGCAATGATCATCATTAGTGTACATCAGAAGCCTTTTGTCATGGTTCTTTCTCCTTGTTACAGCAAGTATACTCATTTGGAATGCAGCTTCACAGATCTGACACAAGGACGCCACCTGAGAAAAATACAAACAAAATAACACGGTGGGCTGCTCTGACGTAGTATCTGTGAGGATGTGTGTGTGTGTGTGTGTGCATGTGTGTGTGTGCGTGTGTGTGTGTGTGTGTGTGCGTGTGTGTGTGTGTGTGTGTGTGTGTGTGTGTGCTTGTGTGAGCGAGCGAGAGCTGTGGCACCACACAGACTCTCTCATCTCTGTCCTTCTGCTCCAATGGTTTCCCTCAGGCCTATAGCACCCACAATGCACTGCTCTCATGTCAAGGCAGTCAGGCACCGTGAAAATGTTTCTCTTTTCCTGTCCTTCTCCGTTGCCTCCCTTGTCTTACCAATGGTTATTCCCCAACCGGGTGGTTGCTCCCTCTGCCGAGATACAGCGATGTCCTGGTGTTTTGGTGCGGGTAGAATCATCTGTGCATCACTGTACTATATGTTAAAATTTATTAAATTTAAATTATAAATAATAAATTAATAAATTTATTAATGTTATTTTCTAAAAAAAGTTTTCAGCGACCCTCAAATAAAATAATAAATTGAGGGTACGTATTATACATGAGTATATGTGAAATTGAGAAAATGTGTCACAATGCATAGATCTAGAGGGTTGGAAAAAGGTTTATTTTCATTTCAATACGATACTATGTAACATTAAAAATGTGTCTATAATAACGTAATTTTTGCTGTGCTAAAAGATCCATGATGGCCTCACAAGTGGATTTGTCCCCAAGCAGGTTAGGGTGAAGAAAAACAAAACAACCAAGAATAAAAACAAACATGTCTTACCCGCAGTGTCATTTTTTGTAAAAAGTTAGATTTCCCTGACAAATTTTGTTCCAAAGCGAGTCTGCCTCTGATACACACGGTAAACATCGCCAACAATCGGCGCATCTTTGGAACTATCAGCTGTTCTTCGGTTTCATGACGAAGGCTCAAATGTTGACAACCAAAAATGCTAACTTCTCTTTACACAAAAAATAACACAAGAGATCCTAAATTATCAAATTACAATGTGGATAATTTTTGAGCGTGGCAAATTGGTGAAATAATACACTAATAATAAATGAAAATAATAAATATAAAATAAATAAATAAAATAAATAAATAATGAATAAAAAATAGAGTACAAATCAGCTTTTATAAGCAATTTTTGGTGAGCGCTTAAAATACAAGTGTGTGTTATTCTTGAAGAATCACGGTAACATTAGACAGAGAGGAATGGCAAAAAAATACTAGATGGCAATTTGCATTCATCTGCATTGAGTGTCCATTATGTATTTTCTCTCATTCAAGGAAAGGGGTAGCACCCTCGACATCTGCTTGATGAACGCGCATTCTCATTATCACCATTGTTAAGAGAAAATAGGTTTCATAATATAATTGCAACACTGTCTGGCCTTTGCTTAATCATTGTGTAAGACATGAATTGTGCTAATTGCTAATTGATGCAAGACTGTTCATTTTGAAACTTTTTTGGAGTGTACATTCATATAACAGCAAGCACATTTTTAGAGGTGAGTGTGTGTGTGTGGGGGGGGGGGGGCAGGGTGGAAGCAGCCATCACCTACTCACCCGCAGCTATGGGTGATTTCCTCTCATCCAGGAGCTGAATGGCTGTGCTGGCTAAGACGACACTCTTGTTTTCTGAGCCTACAAGCACACAAACACCCATCATGAATCTTTTCCAAATTCTTTTTATCAGTTCTGAAGTGAGTGGCGAGGGATGCACTAAAGATAAACGGCAGAAGAATATTATTCCACGGCAGCAGATTCCTGCCATGAGTGAGTGAATCCAAGGCGAGTCATTGCCAGTAAATAAGAGGCTTTCGGATCACTTGTATTAGCTGAGACTAAAGCCCGAGGCTGTGGACAGATAAAAACAAGTTCCTTCTTTGGAGGAGAAAAAAAGTTGAACTGTGTCCGTGTGTCCGTGTGTGTGTGTGTGTGTGTGTGTGTGTGTGTGTGTGTGTGTGTGTGTGTGTGTGTGTGTGTGTGTGTGTGTGCGTGCGTGCATGCGTGCGTGCGTGTGTGTTTGTGTTCTGGCCAAGTCACTATGGAAAGGGCTGGACCTATTCCGACCATATCTGATTTCAGCCCAAAGCAATCAGACCTGTCCGCAAGGGCATATCACAGAATTAATGGGGGGGGGGGGGCATGACTCAAGAAGACGACCAAATGTGTGTGTGAAGAATAGGTCAACATTGTAAACCTAAATTTACCTTGTGTTCATTTTTTTTAAGCGTATTATTTTTGATAACCACTCCTTAAAGTCTAGCAAGTCATTACAACTGAACATTTCTCACAATAATAGGTGTAGGAATGCCAATTTCACTGTTTTGTACATTTTAACGCAATTTCATTTTAACATTTATGAAGAAGAAATAACACTCGTGATTAAACCATCAAATCTGATCAAGGTTAATTAAATGTTGAGCCACAGCAAAAGAGGAATGTTTTGAGGTTATTGAACAAACTATTTTTTGCAATTCAGATTAAAACCATACTGATAAGAGGTTACAATGTTTATGGGCAACAAGCTTGTCAGTAGAACCTTATCTTTAATATTAACACATGCACGAGACAGCTAGCATCTCTCATTCCAATTCAAACAGACGGCAGTGCTATCTTTGACCACCAGAAATATTTCTTAGGTAGCAAAACAATTATCAGGTAGCTCCTACCTGATATCAAAAACAATGACTCAGCACAAATGACAAATTGTAAGGACACTCGTGTGTTGGTATTAAGTGACAGAAATTCAGAAATGTTCCACATATCCTGATTTACTAACCTGTGTTGAAGGGAAGGGAGTAGACAAAGGTGCCAGGAACTTGTTCTGCTGCCCTTTTGTACCACAAGGGGAAATGATCGGCATTGAACACGCCTTCTTTATCCTCAGCAGTCAGGAAGTCTCTTGAAACAGACGGAAATGACAGAGATGATCCATGCACGTTTAAAAATAAATATTAATTCATAGGCCAGAATTTCTTCCATCAAAAACCTAAGGAAAGTTGGATTTTCTATTTTTACTAAGTGAAGTAACCAAATTGAAATGTTTACTTACTGACTAGTAAGTTTGTTAGGTACAACAAACAGGTTGATTCTGGACAGGCCGGTCCTTGTGCCAAGATAGGCGATCTCAACTCCTTTGTCAGAGTTCCTGTGTTTTAAAATGGTTAATAAATGCTGTCTCGAGACGAGTAAAGCCACATTAGCACATTAGCGTGTGTTTGTGTAAGCATATATGCGTGTGTGTGCGCGTGCGTGTATGTGTGTGTGTGTGTGTGTGTGTGTGTGTGTGTGTGTGTGTGTGTGTGTGTGTGTGTGTCATACTCAGACTTATTGAGCACCAAGCTGGTCCAATATGCCTCTAGTGGGGCAGTTACCACTGCATCAAAAAGCACCTCTTGAACCAAATCCTTATCACCTGAGAGAGAGAAAAACATGCATAAATTGAAGCCGGAAAAATACCACAAATAAGATAAATTGTTCATAAATTTTACAAACATCGTAGTTGGGGTTCATGTCCACTGAGGTAGCGTTTGATTGCCTCTATCTGGGTCAGGTAGCGGTGCTCTGGGTGATCATCTGTATTGCAGTATGTCCTGTTTCAAGACAGATGAATATATGTAAATGAAAATAATTTTATTTTTTATTCATATCTGATGGTATCTGATGACAGATGTTTTGAATATGGAGCATTACAGTTTAAAGAAAATTCCCCAAATTAAAGACCAACTGCCGTATTTTCCGGACTATAAGTCGCAGTTTTTTTTATAGTTTGGCTGGGGGTACGTCTTATACTCAGGAGCGACGATATGTGAAATTATTAACACATTATTACTTGATCATTAACATATTACTTACTTACTAGTATATCACTTCACATGTTATTTTTACACTAAATCGCATAAGGGCGCTCTAGGCCTGTGGAATAATTGGAACTGCAACTGATGATGAGTCTGACGTCAGCACCGCATCTACTTCCGGAGTCAGCTGAGTTGTGACAGTGGACAAACATTTCGATGGATTTAATGATTTGGAGTGACACGGATGGTTCGATAAACTTGTTATTTATGTTATAGTTATTTGAATAACTCTTAATATGTTACATCAGGCACATTCTCAGTTTCTCTTTTATGTGTTTATGTAACGTTAGCATACCGTACCGTTCAGACTGTTGCCTATTAATGTCTGTTCTTGGTGTTGGATTTTGTCAAATAAATTTCCCTAATACTCAGGTGCGACTTATATGTTTTTTCCCCTTTATTGTGCATTTTATGGCTGGTACGACTTACAGTCCGGTGCAACTTATACTCCAAAACATACGGTAAATATTTATGGAAGACTGGCTGCAATGTCGCAACAGGGTATTGTCTTTATATTTAAAGCATAACTCATCATTCAGGATCAGTAGCATTATATATTTATTTCAGGTTTCCTTTTTCTGACTGGATAGAAGCTCAACAATGTGTCTGAATTCAAAGTATTAACTTTAACAACACTACTTGCTAAAAAAAAATAAAATGTGAACTCAACATCTCATGACTAAGAAATATTTTTTTTTTCATAATGTTGACTGAAACAACCCAAACAATGTTTTAGTCTTTTTTACTCTTACCATTCATCTGCAAGGGCTACATCAGGGTGCTCTAAGTCATGAAGACCTGTAAAAAAAAAAAAAATAATAAAGGAAAATAGATGATTTGAATAACATTTAGTTAAGCCAGAGAAGGTGTTTAAGTCTGATCTTGGCAAATACATGCAGCAAGTGTGAAAAATGTATTTGGTGTCTGGTTTTGGCAGGACTGATTGGATCAGGAAGAGCCAAGTCATGCTCAGAGTGCTCCCAATGATGGATATGTTTGGAGTTACAAAGAGACCACCGTGACATGAATATTTACATGCATGAGCCTGGAGATGGAAGTTAGACACTGTGGTTGACATAAGCATCTATCAAGATATAGTCAAAGAGTCACCAAAGAAATATTAAACTTTGAGGGTTTTATGTTACATCTACTACTTCACCGTGAGAAGTGGAATTTTACGATCTATGATGACTTCTACAAATTGTGAGGAGTGACTTGGCAACTTTAAGCAACTTATTCAACAACCTATGAGGAGTTTTGTTGCATTCAAAACACAAATTGTCAGTGGTAACACCAATGTTTTTAGAACGATGCACACATTGCAGCACGAGAGATAAATAACTCACAGTGAAAAAAAATATGAACGAATCAATAGGATGACTACCGAATGCACTTTTTTGGAGAAACTGCGTGTGAATGTTGGATGATAAACATTTGATATTGACTTGTATGTAACAATGTTGAAAGATATTGAATGATGTGGAATGCTATGCAACAACCGGGAATGACAACGATTGATAATAAAAATTACTGAATTATATGGAAAAATATGGCTCCAGCACGCTTGCAAGCCTGGTGAGGACAAGCGGTTTGGAAGATGAATGAATGAATAAATGAATGAATGAATGAATGAATAAATGAACGAACGAACGAACGAACGAACGAACGAATGAATGATGAGGAATGGTATTGAAAAATATTGAATGATATGGAAAGATGTGGAATATGAAATGACGGGAAACCATACATTGGAACCCACACTCTTATTTGAAATCCTACTTTGAAAACCCCAAGCCTACTTTGAAGCACTATTTTGAAACCCCAACCTTAACTGTGAAACACTAGACCCTACGAAAACTTGAAGTCACAAACTCTGACAGCTGAATTTTGGAACCAGTATCTTTATAGCCACTGTTATGAACTGTGACCCGATTTTGAAACACTACCCCAACCACATTAATCAATATGATTACTTTAACCTCCCTCATGAAAAGATTATTTTTTTCCCCAGTTGAGTTGTACAAGTCATAGTTTGATTGATGATAATAATAATAATAATAATAATAATAATAATATAAAGTTGAATTGACGTATGTACACTTTTTATACCCACTACATAAAATCATATGACAATAACAACAAAACTACTGTGCATGTCATACCTTCTTCCACAGTCACGTTCCCTGCGAAGAAGAACTTGCCGTGGCCTCTGGAAAGAGCTACTCCAAGACTAGCAATAAAACAAATCCCTCCTCTTTTAATCTTCATTGTGCAAAAATAAATGTCCAAATGTTTCTCACCTGAAAGGAGTACCCTGGATATCTGTGTAGTAGTAATCATTTTGCAACACCAGCACGCGCTTCTGTAACAAAACGGACATGAACAATCTATTGTGCCAGTCTTCATAGCCACAGCACTAACATACAGCAGTTGAGTATTATACAATTTGCTGCAGCATGGCTCCATCTAGTGGTGATGGGACTATACAGTTGTGCACTGTGAATTTGTTTTAATTAAAATTGTGAATATGAATGAGTGCTGTGTGTGCATGAATGTGTATACTGTATTTGAAGATATGTATTTGCATATTGAATGCTTATTAATCAGCTGAAAGTACAACGTTCTCTACAAAGCTTTAAAAGTGCAATGCGAAGCCAGACGTACACACACGCCCACACGCACACACACGCACACACACACACACACACTCTTTCTCTCCAAAAGACACATCAGGCTGCTGACTCTTGTATTCAGCAACATGTGCTTGTCGGAGATAAAGGGCTCACACACTGAGGCAGACACACTCGTGCATGCAGAACAAACCAAATCAGACTCAAATTCCCCAGTCAATAGTGTATACCGCTGTATAACCTCTTGGCAAAGTGGTCTTTCTCTGCTAAGTGCTGCTTTTGAAATTCCATTCAGAAGCTTTAGAAAATGGTTTTGTTTGCAAAAAGGAGAGTGGGGGGGGGGGGGGGGGGGGTTGCTCACCCCTTTGTCGATACTCTTTTTCACTTCCATTGAGAAGGTCCCCGTCTTTCTGTTGACCATTGCGTTTCTCAGCTATAAGCACAAAAGACAGTGGTGAGAGTCCAACATGGGTTTCATAATGGTGTTAGAATAACAGCAAAGTCTCACCGTGTCATCTTTGTCCTCCCATTCGACCTCAGACAGATCTACACTGCTGTAGTTTGGCTTCCTTCGCTTTTTGCCATCGCCATACTGGTCAGGCGGGAAAGAAATTATGATGGGATGATTTCATCATACGTGTCCAAAAATGTTTTTTTAATTGGTTCAAGTGTGTCACATTCCGACAGATGAGCGGCACAATGCCAACAGCTTGCAATACACATTATGTTGTGTTTTATCCTCTATTTCAATTTGTTACCCATCTGTGTGTCAACATGTTTTTGTGCAGCGGTACTGAATGTGCGTACGAGGAAGTCTCGTTCGTGTTCATCTATCAGCGAATATAGCCTCCCAACCCTCATTAGTACTCCTCATTAACATCTTTAATTAGACCACTATTAAACCATCTGTCCGACTGTCTCACCAACTGTTTTGTCTTCTTCTCCTCCTCCTCATCTTTTCTCATCTCATCTCATCCCTCCATTATTGCTGCATTTTTACAGCCTCCCTTCTACTTCACTCTTCTTGCTCAATTAACACAATAGCGTTAATCATAACCATTTAGACATTGTATCTTTGAAGTGGAGGACCGGGTCACACTTTCCTTAACTACAAATCACAAATGTCTATTTTTACTGTATGTGCCCATTGACATCCTGATGTGACAGCAAAAAATGTTTTTACTTGACATGAACTCACGACTAATGACTAATTTCTATTGAGCAATATTTTTCAACAATAACCTATGCAATTTATATAGGGTGGCTAAAATAGAGCGGTCCAAAATTAGTTTAGCAACAAGTACTTACAAGTGGCCGCAGATCTGGATGGGTAAGAATGTAGCCGTTGTTGGTGATTGCAAAGGCATAGCCATGAATGCCCAACTAAGAGAAAATACACACACAACGTAAAGATAGATTATTCAATAAATATCTAAATTTAGCTAAGTAACTTCACAGACTGCCATAAAGGGTCTCAATGTAAAAATGCTAGCATTGTTGTTATAGTTATTTTGGAAATGTGCTTCTTCATGCTGACGTTCATTATTTATTAAAAATGATTTGGAATAGTTTGGATTACCGTGTTTTTCTCCAAATTATGATTAGATGACAGGAGAATGGCTATGATGTACAGCTTAATGACACACTACTAACTACAATAATGAAAAAGAAAAGCAACAAAATGTATATATTTATTTATCTTTTAATTTAAATTGTTATTGAATTTAAAGGAAAGAAAAAACCTTGTCTCTATATAATACATAAAAAAAAAACAACAGGGAACACAAGCATCAAGTAGCACTGCTGTCCATGCTATATAATTAACTTGATTCTTTGATTATTGCATTGGAGCAAGAAGGCAAGAACAATAAGCATCAAACCACTATATGAAAAATCTTTTCTTTATCCTCGCCACAATTTGCAACTCCAATTACCGAGTCCATGTTCGCATGAAGTCTGTATAATTATAATGGGCCTTTGTACAAATAATAATAGCATCGTATACCTTGTATTTAGGAATAGTCTTGAGGAGCTCTGAGACAGGGACATCAGTTCCTACCACCCCAAGCAAAATGCCATGGTTCCGCTAAAAACACAAAATAAAATACAAAAAAAAAACATTTGAGAATTATTTGAAAAGATTTCATGCAGAGCACACTTGGAAGGTAATCCACACGTTGATTTAAAACTTTGTACTAATCTATTACAGTGAGCTCCTGGATTGACATGTTAATTGAGGTGCCGCGCCAGACAAATGTACTATAAGGACCAATTGTTGAAAGTAGTCTGAACAATTTCAAACTGATTTTCTCGACAAGTTTACAAAGGCTAAGCGCTCTTTGAAAGATTCCTATAATTCAAGATTAAGTGGGCCTTTCAAGTCAATCCTTCATTCAAAAAGTAAGCAGTCAAAGAAACGTTATTTCACATTTCTTAGAACCTGGCAGCGGAGTCATAATGAAATAATGGTGCTGATACTTACAGTCTCATTCTTGGTACTGAACACAGGCATTGCCACGGTGGTCATCAGAACTGGACCTTGACCGTCATCCAGCTAAATAGATATCAGGACGCAACAAAAAGACAGAAGGAGGAGGGGAAAAGAGGGAAGCAATAAAGATCATCACGCACTTTGTGTGAAACGGCCTTGTGACAGTTTTTTTCAGATCTTTCCCTAAATAGCGGACATGTGAGTAATTGTGCGTCAGACCGGGTCATTCTCAATTATCTTCTTCAGGCTACACCCAACTTATATGACATGTTTTATTCATGTTCCGCATTTGACTTAAAATGTGTTCAATCACAGCCTGTCTTTGATCTCCTTCAGAATAAGCAGGCAGTGCTTTTAGCTGGGATGTGAGTATCTTTCCTCCCTCAAGACTGTTGGAATAATTAAGATATTTATCTTTCCAGAGGCTGCCTGCCTACGCTTGTGACTTCGATTTTTTGATGAAAGCTTGACGGCGTTGTGTTGTGGAGACTGCTCACAATCTGTTACATGGTTTTCCGCTCAGAAAGCACGCATATTTTGAAATATTCTACCTCTGTAGATATGCAATATCAACACTTGTGCTTGTTAACCCTTCAACATTTGGAAACATGCCGGTGTCATTTTAGTCTTTGTATTGTAACTAACTAACTAACTAGCTAACTAACTAACTAACTAGCTAACTAACTAACTAACTAACTAACTAACTCACTCACTCACTCACTCACTCACTCACTCACTCACTCACTCACTCACTCACTCACTCACTCACTCACTCACTCACTCACTCACTCACTCACTCACTCACTGAAACAATGGAAGAAAACAACAGACAATGTCACCATAAGGTGTCTTTGAGACGTCCTCATTTCACCAGTGATTAAGATGATTATTAAAAATCACATTAGACAAGATCCAACACTATTGACAGGGTGGATTATGACAGGGTGGACATTTTTGGCGAATGTTAGCGTTTAAAGAACACATGATGGACCTTCACTTATCGATATGATTCCGTGAGCAAGCAGTTAGTGTGTGGTTCAATAAATACAATTTGAAGTTATCAAAGTTTTTTTTATATCAATTTCACGATGACAGAGTGGACATGTTAAGCCTGAAAACATCCGACAGCACACGTAATATGATTAAAAATTAAAAAACATAAGCATAAATATCGACTCTGCAACGAGCCACTAGCCCAAGAAAAATGCAGGTCGTGCCAATGGACAGAGGGTCCCTTAAGGAGGAATTCAGCCCATAATGATGACAGGGTGGACAGCAGTTACAGGGACATGTGCAAAATGTTTGTTGTGATTATAAAAATAGAATATACATGTTATGAAAATGACTCAATTTGTTGTGGACAATAAATTGATATTGATGAATCATTTTAAGAGACATTCTACTGGTATGAGTGCAGATGTTTGATCATTTGTCATAAGATCTCAGAGTTCCATTATTCTGCGACTGAGTGATTATGATGAGAACACCAAAGGCATAGTGATATTGATCCAGCTATGGTTTTGTTTCTCCATTTCTGCAGCAGCAATCAGCTTACAACTATTGTGTTACAGAAAATATTGCACATCCTCCAAACATCACCTCAATTTCACCGCCAGCGATAACAGGTAATGACAGGAAACTACTAGCATCCATCGCGTCTCTATCAGACACAGAGCGAAAAAGGAAGCAGTGACCTGAGCTTTGACAGATGATAATAGCGACTAAGGACACAGTATTGGACATCAAAGGGAGGAAAAAGTACACCTAAGTACTAGTGCTGTAACGATGGACAACCTTGCTGCTGGAAAAATGGTATCGATCAAAGGACAGAAGGCAATGAGTGGGACCTCATCTAAAAATAAAAAAAATCTATTTCCAAGCTCAGGTACCAAATATTGGATCATATATCACAGATCTGAAAACATGAGCTTGGAGTTGTTGGGGATTTTCCTCAATAGTTGCCATTCACTGGCTACCACGTTGCGCTTGAATCCTAATTCGTTTGGTGGCTTGTTCTGCTATGGTGGGAGATGAAAAAGTGTAATAAGTAGATAAAAGGAGCAGCACGGGGACAGAAAACGGGCAACATATTTAAATGTCAAAATCACTGTGAAAGCGGAGCTTTTACTTGCCTTGACGGTGAAAGAATTTGCATTGTCATAATCTCAAAGAAGACGGAGAACCCTCCGTTAATACTTAATGGGACCCACCAATATGTTGCCCAAGTTCTAGAATTGGACCTGTTATCTGGATTTGCCTTAAGGCCCATTCCTTACTGATTTTTTTTTTCTAATGCTCTCAAATAACATGCTCACTACAGAGAATGTTTTTGTTCACTTCACACTTTACTAACAGCTTGTGACCACACCCTTTGACCTCAAAAAAGAACACTCGGTTGGACAGAATAAAATCGTTCTACACAATAGATAGGCCAGAAATTGATGCCCTTTTTTCTGACAGGACATAGGCTAAAAAAAATCCTCTTGGAGACACAAGTAAACAAACATTGCAACGCACCTCTAAAAATCCAAATACACTCCCATGCCTTAAATTTAATGTCCCAGGGGACGCCTTGTAAAGTAGCTTCATGTGACAAATGCAAATGCTTATGGATGAAGTGACCTTTGTTTCCTTGGCGACTGAGCTCAATGGTGGTGTGGCAGCCCAGGTAGGCTCCTTCATAAAAGGCTCTCAAGATAACTCAACACTTGAAATCATTACACATACATTATTGACACTTTGGTAATGCTATGCCCTTAGTCATAGACTAAATGATATTGAACTGCCACCCCACTCCAAAACGCTCCCCACCCACACACTATATATGGGCTTCACTTTTATTTACGCAAATAAGCACCATGGCCAGAGCTGTATTGGGAAGATAGCAGGCAAATAAATACTGTAGAGTTAATCATAGCCACAATTGCGAGACAATACTGTATCTATTTGTGATTTCTGCTAAGCTGCTCTGGTGTCTAGCACTCCAACAGTGTGAAATGTCTGCCAACCGCCTCATGCGGCTGCACTCTCTGTTCATATTAATTGTGTAATCAAATATAACACTGAAAAGGCTTAAAGAAACAAAAGCATCAGTGCAGATCATCCCACTAGTCATTATAGGATGCTGAATTTCCATTTAGACTATGGAAATAAAAGTTAATTCCGAAAATACGATCAAGACAAATACCAATGACGTGCTCGCTTTCACATTAAAAAAAATAAATAAATAAAAAATGTTGACTCAATTATGATCACACTGCTGCCAGTACTGAAAATTGTGTCATGCATGGCTGTTACTGCATCACCACTGATGAATGAAAGTTAAACATTTACTGTGTATAGATGTGTTGGCATATTTGACCAGTCATGCAAGAGAGACACTACCAACAACAAGCACATTGGATGCTTTGAAACCACAGCCTACAAAAAAGCCACAGTTATGTGATAGTTGTTTCCTTCAATTATGTTGCCTATTGTTGTGGAATCTGACAACAAAATCACATACACCACCAAGCATCAACACAACACATCACAAAACAGCAACAATCTCAAAGCTGAATTTTTATTTACCTTTTGTGCTTGAGGGAGCTAGGACCAGTTCAAGTGGGAAAAGAGGTAGAGGACAGGAAAAGTCACTGCTTTTTTTTTTTTTTTTTTGATTGGCGACAGAAATTATGCCCACTCAATAGTGTCCAAAATGCTACACAACTGAAACTTTTAATATAGAGACATAAGAGTGACAAAAAAAAAAAAACACTATCGACAAAAGTACACCAAACTTTCGAAATATTTTAAAGGTTTTGTGCAGGACTTTGAGACTAGCAATCAATTTGAAATTTAAATCTACTATAAGGTATTTAGCATTCTTTTAGTTGTACTGGATCTGGCTCTGACATTGTAGCTGCTCACTTAAGCCTTGGCAGAGGTCAATACCGTAAAGTGTTTGGGTGACAGGTTGAGTAAAGAGACAGAGAAATGGATAATTAGAGTTGTTTTGTAGCATCTCCAAAGAACTTTAGAGCGCTAATATTGGTTTAGCCCCACAACACAAAAAGCAGCTCATTCGCCTCATCATTCCATCTGCGTCATACACACAACACAGGCATGTGTTGCGACACAATCAAATTGAGTGTTAAAACCACTTCTTTGCCCTGCTCAGTAAAAAAGTGAATGCAGACTTGAAAAAAACAAAAATAAAAAAATTGTTGGTATCACTCTTCGACAGACTGTGTAAACTTGAGTTCAGCAACTTACCGTGCTATCAATGTAGGCCTCGGTCCAAACTGTATCATGCTCCCTGTCGATCACCTTGGGACGACTCAGCACATGGAGGTACTCCATCACATTCTCCTGGACATCTGCCAGGGTGGATATTTGAGTGAAGTAACCTGTTGTTTAAAAAAAAGAAAGAAACTCCGTGAATTTCAAGAAATATAGTTTGAACTGGCTGCTTCTTCTCACTTAGCTACCACTCAGACTTCAGAGATACGCATTCCAAATTATTTAAAAAAAGAAAACTCAGTCAATATCCCAGAAAAGCATCAAAATCTTTTCAGAATCATCACTTGCGTTTTACTTTTTTTCAAAATACAGTTTAGCAGGCAGCGGACAACTTTGAGATGAAACTTGATACATGTTCACTGATGATTCCAAGCACAAGTGAAAGGAAAACCAGCATGGGCCTGGGGATATATAGTATATACTAAGAGTTATTTATGTGAATGTTATGCCATTTCATCCAAATGTGACACTATTTCCCATATTGTCAGCATTGTGATGCTCAAGTTTATGTGCAGGAGGGAATGCACTCTTATCTCAACAGGGGGCAGAAGAAATCAGGGAAGCAGCAAGTCAGACAGAAAGGACAAAAAAGTGACAAGGAGAATAAAGGGAATTAAACCACATTCCCCCCCGTATATGAAAGCAAACTTGCAGCATCACCATGAGGCAGTCAAGGAGAAAATCATAGCTAGAGGAAATAGATTTGGGAGTCAGGCGGTGACTTTTATTCCACATGGTGAAAGGGGTCAGAGCCAAAGGGGTCGAGATTAATGCATAACAGCGCCAATGTGAGGTGTGATGGGGAACAGTCAATCAAAATGTACAATAGGCAATGGGGGGCTTTGACCTTTGTGCTAAAAATACTAACATTCCACACAATCCCAGGCAGGGGAAGTACCTTCAGTACAGTTTAGAACTTTGACACGCGTACATGACCAAAGACAAATGACGCATTTGTTAGTTGTGGGTCTAGCCCACCAAAATGGCAACCGACTAGTGCGTTGCTGGAAATCCTCAAAAACTCGTAGCCCTTTAAAGCCAGAAAATACAAAACCGTAAATAAATTTTAAATAAAAGGGTTCAAAGCAGCATTAAATAGCATTACTACTATATTCTTTTCATACCAAGAGAACAGGATCCATCTTTAATTTCACCAGATAGTCACTTACAATACACGCGCGCGAACACACACGCACACATCGCACACACACACACACACACACACACACACACTGAAGAGGTTCACATAAGGCACACAACAAGCTGCCTTAGTGTAGCAGCATCGTTTATCAAGGCGCTGAGTGAAGAATGACTGGTCCCTCCGGAGGCCTAAGGGCGTCCTTCGGGCTGAGCCACGAGGGAGAGGGAGATGAGCTGGCGAGCAAAAGAAAAAGAATCCTCCTGCTTTCAGTGACACAGTGCACCTGTCATTGTACAGGCCAGGAGAGCAGCGGTATGAACTTGTTCATGATGAAAGCATTTAGTATATGTTCTAATGGACTTCTTGTGGCACCTGATAAGAATACACACGAGGTGATGACAAACGTTGACAAAGGATGTCATGAGTTGTCTTAATTCTGTGTGGGCCTTCTTTTTAAGTACATAAGCCGGGGGTCACCAACACGGTGACCGCGGGCACCAGGTCGCCCGTGAGGACCGCATGAGTCGCCCGCAGGACTGTTCTAAAATTAGCTCAAATAGCGGCACTTGTCAGTGAGCTGTATCTATTTATTTTACAGTCAAACTTCGGTTTTCGAACGTCCTGGTTCTCGAACAAATCGGAATTCGAACAAAAAATTCGAGATTTTTTTGCTTCGGTTGTCGAACAAAATTCGGAGGTCGAACCTCGCGAGATGAGCCGGGAGGACCCGAGAAAAACCGACCGCGCGGCCCGGATGCCGACTGACTCCGTTGTTATTGTATTTTCGTTACTTTGACGATTGTATTAACCGCTAATCATGCCTCCAAAGAAAGCAAGTAGGAGTAGTAAAGCCATCCTAAAACACAAAGACGCTCTTAAAGCAATGCGACAGTGAGCGCCCGGCGCGCTGCGGTTGCGCGATCGGACCAAATTAAGCTCCCTGCTCACTGAGGTCCACTTAAATTTTGGAAAGTACATCAGGACTTTATAAATATTTTCTAAAATGTAGCGACGGCTCTGTCACAATAATGCGACCAGCGCGGTGCAGTTGCGCGGTGGGCGACACTTCTACGGTTGCGTGTTCGGCGGTGCACTGCAGTTGCGCGATCGGACAAATATGCGCAAATGAAAAAATGCTTAAAAAAGGTGGGGTTTTTTTTCTTGAAACGGATTAAAATCTTTTCCATTATTTGCAATGGGAAAAATAGATTCGGAATTCGACCGATTCGCTTCTCGAACCGCCTTCTGGAATGGATTGTGGTCAAAAACGAAGGTTTGACTGTATTTTTGCTATTCTTGTTCAAATCACACTTACATGTGAACTGGAAATGACAATAATAACACATAGTGAAAGCCAAATTGAGAAAATTGGCTATTTCAGAAGTGTGTGTCAAACTGGTAGCCCTTTGACTTAATCAGTACCCAGGAAGTACCTCTCGGTTTAAGAAAGGTTGGTGACCCCTGACATAGACTATAAAAAAAAAACTTTCTGTTAGTGTCTAACACCAAATTGGCTATGATAAAATGATAAAATAATAAAATAACTATAATAAATGATCATTGACATTCACAAATAGAGATCTTGATGTTCCTTATTAAACTACTTCACTTCAATTTTCTGCATGGCTCCAGAGAGTCAGTTTCCTCTTCTGCAATGTCAAAGACTGAGTGTGCCTTCTCCTGTACTGATTTTAAATCAGAGATGCTTCCCAGGCAGCCAATCAACTAAGTTTGCGCCGTTGTGGAAATGAACACTGCACGCAGCTATGTAAAAATACCAAAAGAATGACAGCTTTCTGCTAGACTTGCACTGGGCATGAAGAAAGGGCCTGAGACATGATTCCAGTAGGTGTAAAGTTCATTCCACTTTCAGCCAGCAAATTGTCAAGTGTGCCTCCATACACCGGATCGCCCAGCATTGCTTCGTGTGCATTCAACAATACACAGAACTAGACTGTTTGGTAAATAGCACACACTTAAACACAGGCTCATCCTCTTCTTGAAGACCTTCAGGGACTGCACACAGGTCAATACCCAAACAATTATCCCATCGACTGATGTTTTTGTGTATCTCAAAGTAACAGATTGCAAGTTCTCTGAGCACAAAAATGATTTAAATGGGGGAGCAAAGTATGTTGATCTCACCTTTGTTAGCACATGCCATCCATTTGAGATTATCTGCAAAGGCTGACTCTCGGCCAATCAGGTAAGGGAATATGCGGACCTGTGGAAAAAGAGCAGATAGTACCCGTCAGTCATCTTAATCATATTTCCACAGGGCCCATCCCACAAGCAAGGGGGAGATAACACAGAGACAAACAACCATTTGCACTCGCACCTAGGGACAATTTGGAGTGCTCAATCGGCCTACCAAGCATGTTTTTGGGGATGTGGGAGGAAACCGGAGTGCCCGGAGAAAACCCACGCGGACAACATCCAAACTCCACACAGGGATGGCTGGAGGTGGAATCGAACCCACACCCTCCTAACTGTGAGGCGGACGTGCTATCCAGTGCGTCACCGAGCTGCCCTATTATTATTATTATTATTATTATTATTATTATTATTATTATTATTAAGAAAATTGTGAACCCAAAGAAGGAACAAATTGATCAGTGAGGAATAACGACACAAAATGAATGTTTTTTGAAAAAAAGTTTGACAAAATGTTAAAACATCACCTTGTCAAATATTTGTATAAAATAATCAGAAGACCCTCAATACAAAATCGCCTGCCGCAGGTACTATGTGCATACAGAACGTACTTGGAGCAAACGCAAGCTTCAGGAGTCCAGCTGTCATAGCATTGCTTTTTTCTACTCTTGACAGTGTGAGTGTGCATGTGCATACGTGTGTGTGCGTGCGTGTGTGCGTGCGTGTGTGCGTGCGTGTGTGCGTGCGTGCGTGCGTGCGTGCGTGCGTGCGTGCGTGCGTGCGTGCGACTACTGAATGGGACACAGCACATTTGAACGAGTAGGTGTTTATCCTTTTTTAAAAGAGTGCACTTAAAATAAGTGTATCATAAGAGTTGCTATGCAATTACACTATGCGGACAAGACACATTTATACAAATACAAACTTGGAGCATTTGAATCATCAATGTGACAGTCTATGTCAGTATGCTTAGAGCTGATCCACGGAAGCCGATAGAAAATAAAATTCTCAGAATTGCACTTTAGTGGTTGTTGTGAGGTCAAACTACAGGCGACTGCTTATCAAATATGAAAGTAACCGACTGCAGCGCAAAATGCTGCAGAAGTACAAACAAGCAGCCGCCGCATGCAATCTTCAACCTACCTGAATGCACATGTGAATATAAAGAATTCCCTTTCAAATATTTAAAACATGGATGCAAGAAAGTATATTTGTTTACTTGAAGTTCAGAGATGTGATTTATGAGAAGACTTCATGATTACAATTTGGATTTACTGGAGCGAACACTATTAAAAAGTCATTTCCATTCTGATACAAAGCAACTTGGTTTGATTGTGAAGCTGCGGTTGAAGAAAAGTGACAGCAGAAGAGGGAGAGAATCTGTGCACGGCGACAGTGACTAAAGACTTCTATTATCAGCAGAGCATTTTATAAATTGAACTATAGGAACTACTTGTCACTTGATCTTCAGCCTTGAGGTAGCAGTCGGAAGTCGGTGAGGGAGTTCACAAGGTGGCCTACCAAAAGCCACATGGGAATAACTTGAGCGCCTTCATTTTTATCTGCGATAATTGGGTGTAATTATGATGTGCTGTGGGGCTGCAACTGATGATTATTTTTATTAACTTATTAATCTGTCAATTATTTTGTCAATTTATTAATTAATCTGATTTTGGAAAGCATGTCCTTTACATCCCTTTATTCAAAAACCAGGCATAATTTCAAATTGACTGCGCAGAAAATGCACTAACATATTTTTATGATTGTGTTACTGATTTGGACACGTCAGAAAATAGGGTAAAATGTTGAAGACATTTGTTAATGTCTTAGTGTGATTAATGACAACAACAGTCTGCTGTCATTATTTCAGGACTAAAGAGATCTGAGAATATGTATTGTCGAGAGTTTGAAATGATTAATCGATTATAAAACTGATTGTCATTCAATTTGATTAGCGATTAGAGGTCGATTCATCGATTAATTGTTGCACCTATAGAGCATAGCATGCGCGTGCACACAAACACACAAATCTGTAAATGACTGTCGATGAAAAAATTGCATCCATCTCCTCCTTCAAGATTTATTGGAAAAGTAAGAGCGACAAAATTGTCTTGATGTATGTAACAAGGGGGAATGACTCAATAGTTGCTTTACAAACCAGTGATTTTCAAACACTGTGTTGACAACAGAACAATCAGGTATTGGCAGGTTGAGAGAGGGATTTGTTGATTTTGGTCAATGTTTTGCCCACTGGCTCCAACGTCCTCAACACATCCAATTCAAAGGTGCCACATGGTACCAGCTTAAGAACTCGTTTGGACAAAGCCTTTTCCATTGCTGCCCCTCCCAATCCCTATTTCAAGACCCAGACACTTTTACATTGCCACCAAAAACTCAATGAATTATATTTATCTATGATTCACAATACTTTTTAAAATGTAAAACTTATTCATAGTCTGCTGTTGGTGACCGCAATATAAAATTGCCCTTCAACATAATACTGACAAGAATGTGTTATGTGCATATTCTAATACGCTACCTTCCTGTCTGGCCAGTTGAACTTGGCAAAGATGGCGTCGTATGTATCCACCGCTCCATCTGTAACCAACATAATGGCTTGGCTACACTCACTGCCTCTACCGGTCTCATTGAACTGCCAAGACAGAGAGCGCGTGACAAAATGAGGGCAGAGTTACTTGAGGATAGCAGAAACAGCACCACAATGCAAAACGGTTGAAAATGAACATGTGAAATCTAGCTCTAAATATGATTCCCTTTGCAAAAGGAAAAACAGCTTTAATCAGCTTTTATTTACTAATCAAACAGAAACACATTATAACTATTAGCAGAATATTTAAGTCAGGGGTCTCGAACTCTTAACGCTTTCCTATCTGCCTGTTACTTTGCATTCTCCTCAGCATGTCTAGTTGAGGAATGACAGCTGATTCCCGGCACCGCAACTTTGGCTGTGCATTGTTTTTCTTGAAATTGGCTTTTCTCATCGCCAACCTGCCTCTTCAAGGCAAGTTTTGAAAAAGACATGATTGGGACTGGGTGACAGGATATGTTTGCTTTCCACTTGGTGTCACTTCAGAATCACATTTCGCCCCAAACTGTCACAAGGCAGAGCAATGGTAGGCCCAAAATTTACTTATGTTTTATTTTCTTTACACACAAAAAGCCCAAAGCAATGACAAAAAAGTTGGACGTTGGACTTTCAGGTCAAGTAGCGTGTCGCAAAATCCCATCCAGCAAATGGCCCCCGGACCTAGGGTTTGAGACCCCTGATCGAAGTGTACGTGTCAAGTGATGATGCAATTGCGTGATACTTACCTCATTGAGAAGATTGAAAGCCTCACTTAAAGCAATGTTTAACATTCCAATGCCTTGAGCAAACAGCTTGTCAAGGTGCTCCCGGAAATGCTGGAAAAATATAATCGAGGGGAATCGGGTTTACTAACATGGTGACAAAAGGAAAAAAACTGAAAGTGTGTTTTGCTTCTCTGGCTTGGCAAAAATTGGGGATGTGTGCAAACTAAAATATTTTGAATCTGTTTTTACACATTTTCACTTTTTGGCATCAACGTTCTCTTTCAATTATTTCTCCCTCCCTACCCTTTCCACTCCCTTCTTTATTTATCACCTGGAGGGTCTTTGGTTCCATTGGGAGGAGAGCAGGTTCTCCACACTCAGCGGGAGACCAAAGCTATATGGAGTCTCTATCGAGGTCTGCTCATTTAAGTTTGGGTGAACGCAAACGTGCAGCGCCCACACACGCACATCAGTAACATATACAGTAATTGCATCAAAACAGCTTTCGGCATCACCGATCTGACTGCAAATGGCAAAAGGCACAACCTTTCCTTTAGCGTGGAAAAAAGGTTAATCAGTTCCAGCAAATGGTTGCACCCCAGAGCACGGCAAATATTACCTGCTGCATTTGAGTGTGACCACGGGGAAGAATTGGTTCTTTATGTTTGTAGATTCGGATTTCCTATAAGTGCCCCAACACAGTGGGACAGTTAATCCGTATCGCAGCAGTGCGTCCGTGGGAGGATGTGCTAGCTTGTGCGCATATTAATTTGCACTACAGCCAGTTCTGAAGTAATCATTATTAATACCTGAGCACTGCTTAATAAATGGTATGGGGTATATATACAGTATAATGGTTGCATGAGCCACTTTGCGTGACATCACCCTGCAGCCATATTGAAGATCGCAATGACAAAAATCGATGACAGTGATATTTACGTCTGTATTAATATTGAGTGAATTAAAATAATGACTTTCAGTTTCTTTTTTACATGCACTGCTGCAGTTTCAATAAATACCTTTTTCAACTGAAGGGCTTGGGGGGTGTTTTTTTTTTTTAACTTTCTTACCAGCAATTGCTTTGGACAATCACTAATTTCCTTATATGAGCACGATTCAATTGTTAAGTAATTTGAGGTAGCGTAAATCAGACAAAAGCATTAACCTGATGAGCGTATGGCTTTAAAACCATCCCTAATTAATTTCAGCAAATGAATTAATTTGACACTTTTGAATTTTCTTAGAAGTGTCTGTCTTTTGACAGATGGGAATAATAGGAGAGTGAAAGAGGGCTCACATCTTTGTTGGCGACATCAGCTTGGACCAGCGTTCCATTCAGGCACGGCTCCACATAATGCAGTTCCTCATTGTACTGAAACAATACAAATGGAATCAGTAAGTTATTATTAGTTTTTCCAAAATGTACAGAACGTTTGTTTAATTTAGTGGCTGATGTGAGGACGTGACTATCCATGAACTGAAACGCCTGCCACAAAGTGATAATTAAAAGTGCATGAAAGAAAAGAGATGTAGGCTAACGTTCTCACCCCTCCCCAATTTATTTACACATAAAGTAGCTACAAAAGAGACTAAAATTATTTCACAACAAAACGATAATCTCTGCTATGAAAATAATATTACTCAGGGCTTTGAAAGTTTTTTGACGTACCGTATTTTCCGCCCTAAAAGGCGCACCTAAAAACCTAAAATTTTCTCAAAAGCCGACAGTGCGCCTTATAGGCCAGTGCGCCTTATATATGGATCAACTGATGAATTTGTTGATCCATACTGGTTGTACACAGTGCTCTGCCAAAATGTTTCAGTACGTTTTAGTACGACTAGTAAATTACAAGGTCGCATCGCTTCCCAGCATTACGGCAACTGTAGTCAGGGGGCGTCACCGAATAGCTGTTGTACCCGCGAGGCTATTTCATGTCAAAATAGGCTGCTCTGTTAATGTTTCGAGTAAATCTACTGATCGATATGGAAGGGAAACATAGGTAAGTAGTACCAATGCGTTAGATCGAACTTTAGTCAGTTCCGATCATTTTATAGGAGATCGTTTGAGAAACGCGATTGTTTACACTTTGCTGAGGCTCATGGGAGATTGCGAGCTGAGGCTCGTGAGACTTTGCGGATGGCTAATGCTATTGCGATAGCTGCTATACGTACCAGGCTATTTCATGTCAAAATAGGCTGCTCTGTTAATGTTTCAAGTAAATCTACGGATCGATATGGAAGGGAAACATAGGTAAGTAGTACCAATGCGTTAGATCAAACTTTAGTCAGTTCCGATCATTTTATAGGAGATCGTTTGAGAAACGCGATTGTTTACACTTTGCTGAGGCTCATGGGAGATTGCGAGCTGAGGCTCGTGAGACTTTGCGGATGGCTAATGCTATTGCGATAGCTGCTATACGTACCAGGCTATTTCATGTCAAAATAGGCTGCTCTGTTAATGTTTCGAGTAAATCTACGGATCGATATGGAAGGGAAACATAGGTAAGTAGTACCAATGCGTTAGATCGAACTTTAGTCAGTTCCGATCATTTTATAGGAGATCGTTTGAGAAACGCGATTGTTTACACTTTGCTGAGGCTCATGGGAGATTGCGAGCTGAGGCTCGTGAGACTTTGCGGATGGCTAATGCTATTGCGATAGCTGCTATACGTACCAGGCTATTTCATGTCAAAATAGGCTGCTCTGTTAATGTTTCGAGTAAATCTACGGATCGATATGGAAGGGAAACATAGGTAAGTAGTACCAATGCGTTAGATCGAACTTTAGTCAGTTCCGATCATTTTATAGGAGATCGTTTGAGAAACGCGATTGTTTACACTTTGCTGAGGCTCATGGGAGATTGCGAACTGAGGCTCGTGAGACTTTGCGGATGGGTAATGCTATTGCGATAGCTGCTATACGTACCAGGCTATTTCATGTCAAAATAGGCTGCTCTGTTAATGTTTCGAGTAAATCTACGGATCGATATGGAAGGGAAACATAGGTAAGTAGTACCAATGCGTTAGATCGAACTTTAGTCAGTTCTGATCATTTTATAGGAGATCGTTTGAGAAACGCGATTGTTTACAGAGGGCTCGTTGGTTATTGGCTAGTGGATGCATACCGCAACCCTAGTCAACCTCAGTTTGATGCAGTATAGCTTCTATTTTATGCGCCTTATAATCCGGTGCGCCTTATATATGGACAAAGTTTTAAAATGGGCCGTTCATTGAAGGTGCGCCTTATAACCCGGTGCGCCTTTTAGGGCGGAAAATACGGTAATTATGAGTCAAGTGTGACAACTACAAGTAAAACAACAATAGGAAAACGAGCCAACGAGCCAAATGGATTACGAAACATATTTCCCCAATCAGTCTTGATTTTTCTAAAAGATTTATCTAAACATCATGATTAGGCTATGAAATGATTCTGACAACTTTGTTCTATGGCGAGACAGAATGTGGGCTGGCAATGTGACAGGCTACGTTTTGATGTGAAATAGCATCAGACACAGACGTGTGCGTGGTGACACACACACACACACGCACACACACGCACACACACTTACACGCAGTAACAATGGTTTGGATGCCTGAGGCAGCAGCCAATAATCAACTGTCTTTTCTGCGTTTCAAATCTTCATTTAGCAGCCCTTTAATTGGCTGAGAGCGTGACAAGAGAGAAAGCTGATTTCTGCATTTCTTCAGAACTTAGCAAGCGTGCATCCTGACTTGTACACAAATCCAAAAGCAAGGTCTGTATTGAATTCTCTATCCGGATGGTAACTGTGTGAACTTACAGCAATGATGTTGAAGAAGTCATCATCCCCAAGAGTATCCAGTATGGAGGAGACAGTTTGCCTGGCAATAGTCAGTCTGAGACCTTTCATGCTTCCGCTGACATCGACAAGAATCACCACATTCTTTGGAGAGGTGGCAGCCTGGATGTACCACTTCCTGTTACGGCAGTCAAAAGCGATGACGCCGTGTTCATCCGGTTTCCATTTAATCCCTTGGATAGTGGAAATAGATGAATGAGTGACCACAGTACCAAACAATAACATGTACGATTCCAGAGCGCAAAAGAAATTGAAAGCAATTTTTCTTATTGTCCCGCTTAGTCTAAAAAGCAGAAGCAATCAAATATTAAATGTATTCATAGCTATTTAATGATGCCACTTCTGTTCATGCTCACTCAGCGACAGGCTGCCTGAGAGTAACTGAACATTCACATACACCATTAGCCACATTTCAAGAAGATGGAGACAAAACACACAAGAGAGCAAAACAAACACATGCTTACCTGGGTACTGTCTGAAAAAGCCTTTGGCACTGCCAAAGTACTGCCAAATGAGCGATGGGTCTCTCTCAAAGTTATCCACAAATACTTTGTTCAAGGCTTCTGACCAGTACACTCCATTAACGATGGCAGAGTCTAATGAGTCATGGCAGATGGGGAAGAGGTAGAAAATAGAACAATTTCAGTTATAGAAGAAAAATACAATAAATTAAAAAAAAATCAACCAGAAGTAGATTAAGACCAGTGCTGACATTAGTACAAAGTGGTTTTGTGCTTTCAGTCAAACTGCTGTACGAAGCTCATTCTGGCATGTATTGCCAACTAATTTGTACTTTAATGAGAAGATGATGACGACTGCCTGGTACGCAACGTGCTACAATCACATGTGGGTCAGCCTGACAATAGAAAGTTTCACAGAAACAACACGAGAGTGCTTGAATGGAAGATTTTGTCAGCCGTAATCACAATCCAAATTGAATGTTTTTCCAGCACTCATTTTACTTGTTGTCTCATTAGGAGGCAAACAAGACTAGAAGCAAAATAAGTTGAAACTCAAGGCTGTCGTGATTCTACGACTTTGCTGTAAGAACAGGACACATGCGATAAAATCTGCCATTCGTATACTGTATTTTTCTCAGAGGTCTTTACTGTAAAGGAAAAAAAATTACAATAAAAAGTACAAAAATGAAAACAATAGAAAAAAATCACAACACTTAACATCATGTGTCACCTAAAATTTGGATTTTTGCATCTACCCAGAGAACAAAACCAAAACTGGCGATGGCAAGGCATCACATTAAAGGTAATAAGACAATCTTAATTTGGGATTTTTATTTTGAAAATTTTGGGGGAAAAATACATTTTATTCAAAATATTAGAATAATTGTAATAGTCAATATACTCTCAAAATACATATATTTATCATAGAAAAATATAAAAATATATATTATAGTATTTTTGCTGGTAGCAGTGATTCAGTAAATGACAGTAATTGACTGAATATAAATTCACAGTACTGTATTGTACATTAGAAAGATGCGGTAACATACAACGTACGATAACAGTATTTAACTGGATTACTGCCGCCAGTAAAGTACTCTAATTTATACAGTAAAATGTTTTACACTGTACATCAAAACCTGACATACAAAAAAAATGTAGATGGAGAGGTGGGCAAAAGTAGTGCAGATGTGAAATGGAGACAGAAAAGCAGATGAGATGTTCCTCATCATCTCCAAAGCCGGCACCATTGTTGCACTGTCATCACTCATGCCAATAAACCATGAATGTGTTAGTCTTTTGGAAGCAAGCTTGATATGCAACGCGGATTGGAGGGGAGCGATATTTGGATGGGAACCATTTGCACAACAATACCAAGACAATTTGCAGTCAGAATTAACAATTCGCAAGACTAATCTGCACAATGCAAAGTCCTTCACAGTTCCAGATGCAATCCATTAAATCACAACTGCGTAACACAAAATTTTGGATTATTTGTAGGTACGTATAATAGTATATAATAATAATAAGTACATTGGCGTTGTAGTTTGCATGTGTCACATCATACCCAAATGCAACAGAATGAGACGTCCATTGCGCAAAAAGTGGTCTGGATCTTGGAGCCATGCAAACTCTGACATCAAAGCACAAGTGCTAAAATGAAAACGTTCAGAGAAGCATTCTTTCCTCTAATCCGAGCCTCTTAGTACTTTTTGCAGTAGGGCGAGTTGTTGCCCACCAAACAAGCTCCTTGCAGTCCCAGCAAACGTTCTCACTCCCAGCAAACAAAGCCGGAGGATTTAAAAAAAAAAATTCTCCGAGCTCTTTCCCTCGCTGTCTGTGCCCCGTTCCATTCATTTGGCAGGGAATCAAATCAAGATTACGCTTCCTCTCCTTGCATTAGCCTTCCAGCCGCACTCTCATAGAATTTTCATTCACTTCCTTTCCATTTCAATCAGTCCCCTTCTGTCACTATCATTTGATTCCCCCCTCTCCCATCACCTTGCAATAATTAAAGTATTGCTCGGACCTTCCATCAGTTTGACTTAACCTACTTTCTTCCCTTTTACGCACCCCGAATATAATTCCGCCTCGGGTAGCTGATTTAAGCCCTCGCGACATGTAGTCTGTCTACTAAGCAGTGTTCAAAGGCCAAGACTTCATTGGCTGTGTGAACGGTGAATTAGACGAGTGTTTGACTTTTGAACAATTAGCATGTGACTGAAATAATCCAAAGTGTTACATTTCATAAATGTAAATGCAGACACCGTGAGCAGAAAGCAAAGTTCATATGAATTATTCAATATACAATTATTCCCTCCTGCAAATATGCACAGTAATTTTTTCTCCCCAGAGAACTCAAGAAAATAAGAAATCTAAAAAAAAAAAACGGAACATTCAAGACTGGAAAGGACATAAAAACTCTCAGGAAAACTAATTAGGACACTTGAATAAAATAACTAATTAGGACACTTGGACAAAAAAAAATGGAAGTAGACGAACAGATCACAAATGATCAGCTAGTGAATTAATGGATCAAACCTACTGAAGATACAAATTTGATGAACGACTATCTTGTTGTTGCATATAACTTAGAATGTCACTCTTGTTTCTTTGTGGGTAACAAAACTAACATAATAGATAATGTACAAGGCAAAATAAACAAACATACCCTTGTTGTACATGTTAGTGGGCACCTGGACCACGCTGAGGCTAAGGTTGACTGACAGGTTGTTAAAGTGGTCATTAGGTTGTAGGATGAATTCTCCTCCCAGCTCCACATTGTTGCCCTCCTCATCCACTTCATTGATCAGCACCGCATTGAAGTATTCATACTGGGGACAAGAGAGAGAGACACAAATGAATATACTTCAAACCACAATGTCTCGGTCATGCAAGTGCTGCGTCAGAGAGTATTATAGATGCTGATGTAATGTGAATCTCTGAATCATCATACATGATGTGTGATAAAATGCTGAGGTAGGAATTCTTCCCTCGCACTCCTTTTCCTATCCCCACACTGCATGCGGTGCCCTGCCTTGGCTGTATTTTTAGTGCCGCATATACTGGAAAGACTATTAATAAATGATGGTGCAAGATAAATATAGAACACATGGATCCCTGCAACCCCCAAGCCAAGATACCACCCATGGCTGAGGCCTGGGGGGAGCGATCACACAGATAAGAACACCTAGGATGGCTGGAAATGAAAAAATATTTCACAATAAAATACAAGATCATCGCATGAACATTCCCAGGATTACATAGGCAGCAAAGTGCAATGGTGGTTACAACGCTTGTTTGGCATAGACAGCATAGTAAAATATTTAATTAAAAAAAATAAAAAATAAACTTTCCCTATCCTATCGTTTTTTTTTTCTTCACTGGCCCTAATTCTCTTCCGTACCTCTCTGGTCAAAACCACACCACACTGACTTTCCCTCCGCCACCCCACGCCATAAAGTCAGAATTCTGACTTTATTCTCAGAATTCTGACTTTAAAGTCAGAATTCCGACTTTAAAGTCAGAATTCTGAGAATAAAGTCAGAATTCCGACTTTAAACTCAGAATTCTGAGAATAAAGTCAGAATTCTGAGTTTAAAGTCAGAAATTGGGAATTCTGACTTTATTCTCAGAATTCTGACTTTAAAGTGGGAATTCTGACTTTAAAGTCAGAATTCTGAGAATAAAGTCAGAATTCTGAGAATAAAGTCAGAATTCTGAGAAAAAAAGTCAGAATCCTGTCACCCTTCGTTTTTTTTTTTCTTCACTGGCCCTAATCCTCTTCCGTACTATCCCCAGTTTTGTGTCGCAAACTTTTTTTTCCATTTCATCATGATGAAATTAATTAGTGCAGCACAGACATTATTACTGGACTGTCTTTTAAAGTTTGCTGTGCAGGAGACAAGTGTTCTCATTTTAAAACTCCATTTAATTCAATGTAGTTTTAACTCACATTTGATTTGAGTATTGCTTGGTTAAATTCAAACCATTCTGAATTTAAAATGACGATCTTGAAATTGGATTGCTCTTCTGTTGTTTTTCCTTTCACAAACACTGGCTTCACTGCTAATGGACAAATGATGTTACATTCACTGAATACACATCGACTTAAAATTGGTAAATTACTTTATTTTATGCAAACCCTTGACAAAATAAAATTTAGCAAATTCAAACAAAAACCTTTTCATTTTTTTCCTGTGCAGATGACCTCTGATATGCAAATGTCTGTCAATACAGGGTGTCCCAAAAAGATGTATACACCTTTTAGCAGCTGATAACTCAAAAGTTCGTTTTTTCTTTGCAGATTAAACCCATCGATCCAAATGATGGCAGCCAGACTAAACTCTGAAGAAAGAAAATTTATTCTGAAATGTTACTCGAAGCATGAAATCGCAGTAGAAGTGCAAAGACAATTTACGAGGATGTTTCATAAAGAACCACCAACACGAGTTACCATCACTCGAATGATGGAACTGTTCACACAGACTTTCAAGTACTCTTTCTTCCTTTGTAGGACTTGTCGATGTACATGGTCTTCCGGAATAGTTAGTTAGTTAGTTAGTTAGTTAGTTAGTTAGTTAGTTAGTTAGTTAGTTAGTTAGTTAGTTAGTTAGTGTAAAATATGCGCATATAAATGAAAATGCAATGAATATAATCCAGTGCATCCTAACTCCCAATAAATGTAAAATTAAACAATACTGTATAAAATATTGGATAGCGAGGTGACAGTTAGATGAAAGAAATACAACAAAACAGTGGTTAATGACTTAGCTATTTAAATTCACAGCATGTGGGCTTCAATTTTGATTAAAATTGCACCCATTAGCCTGAGAGTTCCAGCACTTTTGGAGTGCATGTGGGCGTGTAAATGTGTGCCTTTGCATCTGTGCAAGGTCCTGTGCATCTGTGTTAAAGCACACGTGTAGGTGTGTGTGTTAAGTCAATTATGTAATTCCAGTAGTACACTCACAAAAGGAGTGCCCAGTGCCACTAATGCAGTCCCTGATCACGGTGTTCACAAGCTGATCTTTATGCCGAAAGACCGCGTTTGCACCATCAGCACCCACTCAGTGTGGGCTCGAGAGAAGACGAGAGGATGAGGAGGGCTACGAGAGCAAGTAGGTAGAGCAGCATATCTTAGTTCCCCTTTTCGAAAATGAGGTTGTCATACTCGTCCAAAATGCGAGTTGTGTGTTATGTCAGTTGATAGTGTGAAATTCGTATATGTCATTAATATTGTCGAAAAGATTCATCACACTGGCTGTTGATTGAAGTATTTGATATTGCGTCAAATTGTAAACACAAGCAGAAAGGTTGTCCCTGTCACTTCTCTATTTGTTATGTGGCACAATTATGTGCCGGTTTGCCTATGGCCCAAAAAATATGTAATAGAATGTGGCTAGATATCCGAAAAGACTTCACAGTTCAAAGACAAAAAAGTTCATATTCCCTCTTTTAAGAAACACACAAGTTGAATGCGCACATTTTATACAAGCATACAACTCTTGCTAATGGTTTCACACACACACACACACACACACACACACACGCACGCACGCACGCACACACACACACACACACGCGCGCGTGCACACACACACACACACACACACACACAAAAGCATAAAATTGAGTCACAGCCACAAGGAGGAAGGCGATAGCGCACCAAAAAGAACCGTGACGCTTCAACCCTCTGGAGTTCACTTTCAACTTTCATCACTCTCCGGGTGTGGAAATAAGACTGGAAAACAACTGGGGGCATGGATACAGGTAATTTGGGGGTAAACACAACAGTGTAAGAAATAACCCGAAGGGGGGAGCCAAGAGTTGTACTCAACACTTCATTGTGCAAAAAAAAAGTTTTAAAAGGTAGGCTTCAGTGAAAAAAAATTGTGAAAAATACTGTGACTGCATCAGTGGTTAGACTATTTTTTATTTATTTATTTCCAAGACTGGGTAGTGGGTAGGTCCAACATGGGTTTACTAATTTGAAAGTCTTGGAACTCCTGAAGTGTGCACAACTAATGTTGAATATTTATATGAATAGTATGACATCAATTACACTGTGACACCAAGATTGGGAACATTAGCAAACAGATCTAGTTACATAGAGGTAAACGTCATTATTACTCATCATCATCATCTTTCAGCATCTCATGTTCCGTCCACAGGAAATTAGTAATGTACTTAATTAGTGGATAATTATCTCCCCAGATGCTCTCTTGACTCAAGACTGAGCTGTGAAGAGGAAATGTACCGGCAACAAGGCATGTCAGGCCAGGTAACAAGCAGTACTTGTCCAAACATATCTAAAAAGACATGGTATGAGATTGCACAATTGTAAATAGAGCTTGAACATTTTATTCACATGGATTTCTTTCGAGTATTAGTGAGCATTTTTTGTAGTATGTTTTACTAAGTAATCAATAGACCATTTTTTTCCCTTATCACGGAGGCCATTTTCAAAATAATCTTGCTCTTACATTTTTGTTTATAACATTTTAGTAATTTTTATTAGACTTTTTATTTTTTTTAATTTGCTTCAAGATGACCTTAATACCTTGGTGTATAAATTATACTTTTAATTATATGAAGCATACAGAGTTAGTTAGCTTGTGTATGAATATATAAATAAAGCTGAATTTCCTTGCCGAATTTTATGTATGGTAAAATATTATTTACTTTGCATCAAGCTAAAAGTTACTTGCGTAGAAAACACAAACTGCGGTGTTGCACACAGCATTATACTGAAAGCACAGTCTCAGAATGCAACACGTAATCATTTTCATAGAAATTGTGTGCACCTAGACAGGCCAGTGAAGCAGAAGATGAACTGATTATGCAGTCAGCAGGTCAAATATGCTTTGATAAAGAAAAACAAACAAACTGGCAAATCTACAAGCACGAGGCCTCTTCTGTGCACAGCCGAGATATGATCACGGAAGCACAAAAACACCAGGAGTTTTTCCCCCCACCTCTGAGCGGGATTACATTTTCTGGAAGCAGCATTGGGCTTTGCCATTCTCCGTGGATGGTCTTCACCGGCTGCAGAGGGCATGGGAGACTGCGCCCTGCTTTCCTATTTACAGTGCGTGAGCAATGCGGGTAAAAGAGCGAGGGAGGCAAATCGGAGCAGATTACCGTGCCAATTTCTCTTGGAAGCAGAAGAGCTCTGGAATGGATAGATAAGGAAATTCCAAGCAAACCCCTGCCAGCCAAATATGTATCCAGTAGTCCCCCGCCAAAAAAACACAAATACACCCTGAATAGTGATGGAGGAGGTTTCACCCTACAGGGTGGATGGGTATTTTTAACCCAGCCACTGATAATTACCGTGTATTATTCAACGTGGTCTGTAATAAAAAGCAAAATCAGAACTAACACCGTCGGAGCTGTGTGACACAAAAATTCAAACCTTTGCAGGTTGTGGAAATACAGCAAAAATAGAAAGTATCAGGGTTCAGCAGTTCTTCTCAAATGAAATGACTACCATTCTATTAGTAAAACTATTGACTTGAATCAAATCAAAATATTTTGTCTATACAATTTCATGACTTAATCCAAACTGGAATTTTCCCTCTTTTGGTATTCTTGTAAAAAAACGGACGTTTGCACTGTAGTGGGAGCGAACACATCGACTTGCTTCCTGCCTAATGGAAGCATTTTCTCTCATTCCTTTTATAATCGGCGCAGAATAGACATGTGGACGTGGCGGAAGTGTAAATGGACAAACTGGTGTGCTTGCAAGAGATCGAAAAGTGCATATTATGTTTATTTTTTGGTACAAAAAAAAAGATTAAGACAAATTTCTTTGAAACACAATAATTATGTAAGGTCCTTAATGGACCCAACATTTTTTATAACATTGCAAATGCACTGTATAAATTCAAGAATAGTTTCCTGGTATCAACAAACATTGTACAAAGGATATAATGTATATTAATAATCGCTTTTCTTACAATTATCCATAATTGGTCATTGTGGTGAATCGTAATTGAATTTCGATTAATTGCACAGGCCTATTTCAAATAAATAAATGTTTAAAAACAACATGCCTATAAATCTTTACAACAGAGTGAATACACGTAAGAGAAATTCAGAACAGCACAACTACCAGCATGAGCATAAAATACTACCAGTGCACTGACTCTGATACCTTCCAAAGCTGACAGCATCACGACACAAATTCACTGTAACTTCCCCGGATTCAAAAACTAGCTGAGTAGCGATTCCTCCCAAGTCGGCTTTGCATCACATTCCCATTTAAAAGTCAACTTCCTGCTGTGTCTCCTCCTACTTTTCGAAACTCCAGTCTGAGATGTTCGCTAAGTCAAAAAAGAGCCAGACAACCACCCGCACCATGTTGTCTTGCTCCTGCCGGCATTTGCACATACAAAGTACACGCATTCATGAAGCATGATAGCGCTATAAGTTAAAGCTGCTCAAATCGATTTGGGCCACAACGGTGAGAGGGGAGGAAGCGGTTTGGTTACGTCTTTGAGAATTTACATGACAGGGATGTCAAATTGTTATTAATTCATGATTCATGTAAATTTTATCAGCAAATAATGTTCCCATTAATTTATTCTCCTGTGAGAAAATTGATGACTTTCCTCCCACGTGTAGTTCAATCTTAGGTAAAGAGCACAGTGACTTTCTCAAAAAGTCGAAAATGAGGCTAGCATTTGTACGAGTTGGAGGCTAAATACGGAACAAAATGTAATCTTTGATGTTATACTTTCAATGTTGAATAAAATATTTAATAAAAACTGTGCGGTGATGGCAGGAAGCGGGCTTGCTCACCAGCAGGTCTGGATCCTCCTCGTGCTGTAGGTGGGCTTCCTCTGCTGCCACTACAAGTCTCTGGTAAAGTGGAAGACAACGAGCCAGTGTTAAAGCAGAATATAATCGGCCAAGAAACTGAAAAATATGCAGATTATGTATACGTGCAGCAACCAGATTAACCTTGATTGTTATGTGTACAATAGCGGCAGAGTCAGGGATGCTGAGTATACAAAGTAATCAATACTAAAAGTGACCTTGACCCCCACTCGCGGCAAACATTGTGGATCAAATACCACAGCAAGGCAGTATTTTCTATTCCTACCACAAGATGGGCAGTGTAAACATGTACTTTGACTTCATCTCTCTTTGCCATTTTGGATATCATTTAATGACATCTTAACAACGTGCAAAAAGTCACTTTACAAATCTTCACAGCTGTTAGTGCTCGATCAATAGAAAAAGCCCTCAGGACAAGCATAAAGCTGGCAGCCATTTTGGCCATCTTGTGAAAAGAGGCTATTTTCCTAAATGGTTCGACAGCGGAGGTAAGAGCAAAGTCGGAGTCAGTGGACCCCCATAAAAACAAACTCAATCATCGCCGGGTGTTGTTTTACACGTGTCTTTGCGACATCCACTCTCGCACTAGCATCGGCTACTGGTTGCTAATGTCTACTTATGGGCGACTGAGGGATTACACACATACACACACTGGCCTGGCTGTCCATGGATCACAGCTGGTGACTGACTTTCATTCCATTTCCATCCAAATGATTTCATTGGTAAAGCTAGCGCAATCTTCACCTGTGCTATGTCTGTTTGCTATTGCTCATCGAGTGATTTGGGATGCAAGCATGCTAAGTGAATTCTGGCCGTTTTTTTTTTAACCACAGCAACCCACCTGGCTATTGAATATTGCTGCATTATATGCTGCAGTTGGTCCCAAAAGGTTATTTATTAATTTCTGCATTCAGTCTGCTGTGCTTCTGACCATCTAAAACTTCCCCTTTTCTATTTTAAACTCTAAAATCACACACTAAACACTTGTGCAAAAGGACATGGAGAGGTAGCTTGTGCATCTGCCTGAGAGCTGGAAAAGAATGGCTTTGGAACAAACAAAGACCAGGACAGTAGAGCGAGGAGAGGATGAGAATGGAATAAGAAAGTCGCTTTCTCAAAAGGTCTGAACACTTAACTTCACACTCCCAGCAAAATGTCAGGCACCACGTGAGAAGTCGATGTCAAAACAAACACTTTTCAAGACGTTTGGAGGTTTGAGTGGCTGATAGATTGAACGTGTCTTATTGTGTTTTTCATTTTGGAACATTTTAAGGCTTTTTTCAACTATTCTCTGTACTGTGGCCATTTTTTTCTTGCAAATGTCACGATATGTATGCAACCAGTTTGACAGGAATTGTTTGATAAAATAGATACAAAATAAAATGTACAATGTTTTTTAAACCGAGGGAGTGAAATAATTTGCAAAGAAGGAGGAGGTTGGAAAAAACAGATGAGCAGTTGGTTCTCTAAGTGCTCTTCACTTCTGTGAATTTCATTCCCACTACATTAAAAGGACGAGCACTTCTGATGTGTTAGTCTTTAAGTGTGTGCTGACTTGTTGTGGGTGGACGGAGTTGTGTGTTGCGTGTCCCCGTGTATTACTGGTAGCGAGCAGACTTTGTGGTCTTTTTAAATTGCAGTCCTTACACATTGTATAATTTGCGAAATGTAAATGAGAGAAAAACTATCATCAGTTATTTAGCGAAGGCTCAAACTTCACACTAGGGCTGTCATCATCAAATATTTTCTGAATCTAATATTCTATCGATTAATCGAATAATCAGATGGAATTTTATTTGCAATAAAAAGTATTAAAATATTTTTTCCTGATTAGTGATTATTAAACAATTACTTTATTATTATTGTTATTTATTTATTTTATTTCATTATTTTGTTCAGTGTTGTTTAGTGATTAAAAAACAACCGAGGAACAAATATCATACCAGTAGGATTGATGGTCATTGTTTCCCAAAGTAAAAATATCTTTTAGTTGACATAAGTGAAGACAAAATGAACTTAGTACAACAAGTAAAAATATCTTATTTGAAAACAGATCCATCATTGACATGCATAATTATTGCACAATACTATACAATTTTCTAACCTGAAGCCATTATTTGCCCTTCAATGAAACATATTTCCCATTGCATCATTTTTATGTCACCCTTACCACAAAACCAAGTAAATTCCTCTGACATGTTGCACTCATTTGGGCCTTTGATTGTGTGACAACCTGCGATTACAATTTGTCTGATCAAGGCCTTTGATTGGACACACTTTTGAAATTCAAATGAGACTCCCGTTTTGAGCCGTCAACTTGATTGGCTGATTGTTTTCAAGACACGGATGCTCTGCCACCCCGAGAAAAACAAAAGCAAGCTAAGATGGATCAGGCTTGGTCCTCAAGGTCTTTTGCCTCAAATTTGATGTTTGGCTTACGGGCTGAGCTGCACCGGGGGTCGGCTCACATCAGCTGGTCAATAGGACAGCAATTACCATTGCCAGCGATACAGGGGGAGAGTTGCAGCCTCAACAAAACGGAAAAGGGCTCAGTGACACCTTGCTGTCTGTGCTTGGCTCATTGGCGCTGGCTCACAGCCACATGGACAAAACTACGGTGGTGAGCCAGTAATAAAGGGAACGAGAAAGCCAAACAGCAGGTCCTGCATTTCATCATTTGCCTTTCAAAGTTCACAATACATTTTGACTCATGTTGATTTCTGTATTTTCCATGCATCATGTTCATACATGAATGCATCTACTTTTGATTCTTCAAGAAAATTCCATTCATCTTGGGGGATTGGATTGGATTGGCTGTTACTGAGGACCCACAGCCACATTCTGGGGTACTCCGATTCTCATCTGAGCAATGGCCGTGAGACCTGAAAGGGTGCAATTGGGAAGAATGGTAACTCCCCCAATCTGAACCAGAGTGGTACGTTATTGGACTTACGTTCTGATCACGGATCCTCCATAACAAACACAAAGGTGTCCCACTTGGGACCAGGACAGCCGAGGGCGCAGTTTGATGATCAGTTTTGAGGCCATGTCATTGGACTTGCATGTCTTGAACACTCATAAAGAGAAGAGCAAAGCTGTCAACACCTGGTGGTGTGCTGGAAAATTTAAAAGGTGTTTTGGGCCTGTCAGAAGAATTTGGTGGGTACTGACAGAACAAGCAGAATGTACATAGCTTTGGGTGTAGGAGGTGATGAGTCCAAGCACATTAATAGTCTGAATTTGCAAATAGACTACAGTTTATTTACAAACTGTATTCAAATATTAGCCTGCAGGTGATGATACAATAGTTAAAAAAATGTTCTTTGCCCCCGCTGCAATAATTGGAAACTTAAGTGCACAGAAAGCAAAATTGCATTTGAAGTAGTTGCGTGTGCTTTTATTTTTCACATATCGCCGCGCATTCCCAACTACAGAGCAGCGACTGCCACAGGTAAAGCGATATCAGCAGGTGAGGACTCGGTGAAGAAAATGTGCCATTAACGGAGAAACAGAGCGAAAATTTGAAGGCTTTTGAAGTGCATCGTGAAAAGCTCAACTTCAAAGCGAGTTGCAACAGCTCCATTTTAACTTGAATAACAGAACAGTCGCTGGTTCCTTCTAAGCATGCGTTTGCATAAATATATGAACAGTTGATTTGTATTCTACATAACTGTAACACAAAATCAAACCTCTTTGTTTGACCTAAAGAGACTTTAAAAGAAGTATATTTACAGGTGCAGCTCTTGCTTCTCAGCAGGTGGCAGCGAGCGATAAAGAGGGGGAACTGACACAGACACTGGGAGATAAAACCACGATGACGGACAGGGCTGAGCGCCTGCACGGAAATTGAATCTCTGGAGTGCCGCATACAAAAAAAAAGGAAACAGCAGAGATGGGAGAGGTGGCTTGGCGAGAAAGAAGAGAGAGAGATGAAGCAGACAAAAGAGAGAGGGATTTTTGAGGACAGCTGCGAGTGTGCACGCTTGGCCTGACACGAGAGTTTGGCTAATATAGGCAGAGGGAAATTGGATTGAAAGTGAGATGAAGAGAGGGGACTTCCATTGTACGTTCCTGACTAATAAGTCAGCCAAAGGTGAAGAAATGAAAAAGGTGGCAATGAAGTGGAAAAATGATAGCTTCTGATAAGGAGTAAATTCTCCATCCATTTAGGTCATATAGCCTTCCATTACCTTTTCTTCTATTCGTTTTTCGAGTCAACGTCCATAATGGTGCAAAATATCAAGACCATATATGAAAGTGGCCCAGGTTGGATTTAAAAAAAATAAATGGAACTCCAGTGTAAACCTTTGTTCTGGTGCCATATGAATAACCTAATCAATGTCCCTGTGTGAATCTTCTGACATGGATGGAACACGTACGTCACATTCACAATGAACAATTATGAGGCATTCTGCATTCAAGAAGAGGTCATGAGAGGAGCTATTAGCCCACAAAGTCCTTATATCTTCGGGGCTTTAACGCACTCTCCGGGAGATGACACACAAAGAGACTCACAGTATATTAGTGAAGTCAATGCATCTTATCATTGAGTTAAAAGAAAATGATGCTTGTCACAAGGCACATTTATCTCCCAGTGGCAACAGACTCAAAATGCATGTCACTGATAAAAAAAAGATAGTGAAAGCATTTGAAAATTATATTTATTTATTTGTTTATTTATTTATTCATCCATCCATCCATCCATCCATCCATCCATCCATCCATCCATCCATCCATCCATTTATTTATTTATTTATTTATTTATTTATTTATTTATTTATTTTCATCCACTTATCGGTCCTAATTTAAGGCCAGTTCGGAGAATTGCGACACTGGGCAGAAGATTTTGCTCCAGGAAGTATTGAAACTTGAAGGTTTCCTGGAACGTTGGACTGACTCCAGACAACTTCTGCTGAATGTATCTAGTATGCCTCAAGTATCAGCAAGCCTTGTCTATATTCCACAGTAGATAAAGTGATATTTATTACTGTAATAAAGTACTGCCACTACTCCACAGAAAATCACATAAGATGAGTCCTGAAGGACCCATTAAGATACTGATGCTTGCTCAGTGTACTTTTAGATCAATAAAGTGAAACAACCTTTACACTCTGTCACCTTCCGCCTGACACACTTGGAATTGTGCAAATGCCAGGATGTGACTGGACATAGTAGGGGTGGAATTAATTTACTGTATAATATAGCCATCATCTGCTCCAGTCTGTGTCGTACCTTCATTGCTTGGGCTTTCTTGTGAAACATCTCCTCCATGTTCTCAGCCAGTTTTTTCACGAGACGCAGCCCATCAATCTCCTCCACACGCACGGCCCTGTCGAACTCCTTGTATTTCTGCAGGGGGGAGAAAATGGTGCACCATTAACACCATTAGGAGAACATTTGCAATGTCGTCACTGTTAATATTTTATTTATATCAGACAAATGAGCTAGATAATATGATTTATCACACAGTATTTTAATATCTTTTTAAGGAATGATTAATCATTTGAAACTTTTTTGTGGGCAGGTGGGTAAGACAGGGAGTACCTAAAACTAAAACTGTATTTCTGTAGCGTTTGCGATATCCAGTTTTAATTCTTCACCTTGATCTACAAGTACGCAAATGTACAAAACCAAGGAGCTTAAGCTATGACATTTGTGAGCCACCTTCACATTTTAGCAACCACACAGGAAGTGGCAGTGACACATGACTTCCCTCGCTCACTTCCACACGTGAAATCCTATTATCTCACTATAAATCCATTCACACATGCTTGCCATTAGTCGCACCTTAACTCGGGACGCCGACATTAAGTCTGGTTAATTCCAAGAACCATACCGACAGATCCATGTCCCCATAATATAAGGAATACCTGATCACATTTTTATACACACAAGCACACAGGTGATTTAAGCAAGGGAGTATAGTTTTTACGTTTTTCTAAAATTTGTGTAAAGCTCCTGGTAGAGATTTTTCACTCTTGAGGGGATTATACGGGAGATTACGGTCATATCATATGGTGTGCCCTCGCCTCTTCTGGGCACATGCTCTTAGCTGCTCCTGCACGGTACCAGACAAAAGAGCAAGGTGACGGGAGAGACAAGTTCATGGGAGGGAAGGAAATGGTCTAGCAGGTTTTGAGGTTTAAGTAATTGGGTGAGAGGGAGCAGATTGTGCTCGGATGAATTTAGTCGGGCGGTGTAAAGCAGCACTATGGAAAGAGACAGTTAAGGCATTTAGACAGACGGACGGACAGAAATACAGGCAGACAGCTACATAAACCAATAGCATCAATGTTCAGACAGTATGCGGGCCTGAGAACAGACTATTAAATCAATTAAAGTTTCCAAAGTAGATAAGAATTTTAGAGCAATTACCGAGATTAAAGGAAAGTGAGTTGAATTCCTTAGGGCACTTTGCAACTTGCAGTATGACGGAAGGCGAATAAAACCCCAGTGTTTGTAAATGTTCATGTCAAAGGATTTCTGTCATTATCGCCGTAGTATTGCCGCAAGGCATTGCCTCTTCAAAGGACAAAATAAAGGCTTTGAAAGGCACTGATGGTGATACCTGTCGAATTATGTTTTGCTGACTATAATTCCAATTCCTTCTAGTAAGATTCAAAAAGTGCACAAGTGAGAAAGCGTAAAAAGCTCTTCAAAATGGGCTGCTCTTTTTTCCATCACAAACACTTGTCCTATAAAATATATACATGCATTTTCAGACACATTGTGACTGGTGATTCAGCAGGCAAAATTGTGGCAGCTTCATCCTCATGAAATCATGGCAATAATCCCTTTTACCAGGTGACGACTGCAACACTTCACAACTGAGTGGGGGAGGGAGGTGGGGGAGTGGGGGTGCTGGGAGCGAGGCTGTCAAGTCATGTTTTGGGGTTTCAGGTTTCTTCTATAAGGTCCAGTTCAAAACAAAGCACTTGTTTTGTCTTTTTTTGTTACAATCATACCTACAATAACATCATGTGAGGTCACATTAGTAACACCAATATAAAGTATTTTATATATTTTTTTACAAGCCCGTAGTGTTATAATTTATTCAATCATCTATTTTCCGATCCGCTTGTCCTCACTAGTGTCGCGTAAAATGAGTTTAATATTATTAGTCATTAAGTACACACATCTATACTTTGGCTGTAGTATCTTGAGTTAAAATGGAGCATCTGTTCATTTTGAGCAGTCAAGCAAGATGTCCTGCTGAGGAGTGTGGCACAAAATGATATTGGGCCTCGGAAACACCGGTTGGACCAAAACAAAGCCATGTTTCTTTTCAATGCTTAATTGTCAGTATTTGCAAAGGTTAGAAGATAATTTAAGAAGCGCAAAACTTAGCGCTAACATTTGTGGAAGAATGTTGGTTATGACATCAGCTAAGAGAAATTTAATGGTAGGAAGAAAAATGCAATTGTGGAGTTAACCTATTTTGATAATTAATCGGATAGCTACAGTCAGCTAGCATAAATAGTCATTGGGAAGCCAGAAAACTACATTTAGTTGGCCACATTGCATAACTGTTGAAAACAAGTTTATATTGTATTATCTATACCAGAGTGTGGTCATGTTTTAATAGATTCAAAATCTGAACAAATTGAATTATATATAAATATATAATATATTTATAATATAAATATTGTGTTCAAACTCACAGGCTGCATCTTCCAATAAGAAAGGACATGATTTGGAATTTGAGATCTGTTCCCCCCCTTTTGTTCTATTCAATGTGGCGTGTTAGCGCATAGACAAGGCAGTTGCATCATATGCATTTGTGACAATGTCCATTAGCCTCTTGGGGTTTGATGATAAAGTGCTTAATGGAGGGGAAAAAACTTCCAGTAGCTGGCAGGAGCGGGGAACATGAGATGATGATTAAGACCCAAAGGCATCTCTTGGTTCAGGTTGATTTGGTTTTGTCACATTTTTCCGTGAATAATTGTGTCTGAGAGGGTGACCACAACTACACATCAACTAATGTTGTATTCCTATGAAAGTTGGTGGGCAGAAGCCACGCCAGGGAAACCACTCCCGTATGACGGAAACTCTCCAAAATAGCAAATCATTGCTCTGCCCTCCTTCTTTCATAGGTTCCCTTGTGCGCCAGGCGACAAATTGGTCCCTCAAAAGAAGAGCGCTGACCGGAGACGAAGTGGAACAATTAATTTCACGCTTGTCCAGGCTGCCTCAAAAGCAGGTTGGTCCGAGTTCGTATCTGCTGCCACAGAGATGGAGGATTGTGTAGAAATCCCTTACACGGGCATCACATTTAACTTAACACACATTCTGAAAACTAGTGTTGTCACGGTACTAACTTTTTGACTTTGGTACTATATCTGCAATACCGGTACTGAAACGGTACCTCGACAAAAATCTAAAAATCAGCATTGAACCATAATGAACCAATACATTTTTATTTTTTATGTTTACTTTTTTATTTTATTGATTTACTCATTTTATTTTTTTATTATTATTAATATTATTATTATTATGATCCTACATTTTCTTCCAGGCCACAGGGTCAGGAGGGTGTAACATTGAGGGTGTAATATTGAAGCCAAACAGGAAGTGTTCGATTGATAACTCCGCCCCTCTTTTTGCCAAGTGTCCAAGACATGCAGCCGCAAATTTGATGACGCGACTACAAAGTCGATCATTAAAATGTGGCCTTGGGTGTCTTGTTGTCGCCAAATGGACATATCGACACCCCAATGTTTAAACATCCAAGCAAGTCATGAAGCCTGAAAATAGCAATTTGAGTCCGACTCAAGTCAATTTATTTTACTCGTGTCCCTCATCTCTGATGACTTCCTAAATTTCAGGAGTAATCAGTCATTTCAAAATCCAAACACAGAGATTTATAGGTATAGTGTTTCATATTGACATTTCTGTTCCCTACCTAATTAAAACATGTTTGATCATTATTGTTCAAATCTTGAAATAGATTCATATCATTTATTCATGTTAACATAAACAGTAATTAAAGGAATTTTGAGCACATGTGTTATTTCAGAAGCGTCTCACTGCAGCTTTCAGTTTCAAAAAGGTCGTTGAGTGGTGACCCCTGGACTATATGACGGATAAATCACATGTTAACATTAACAGCAGCAGCAGACCTGAACAGAAACTACAATCCAGGCTGCTCAAACCCATACTGCTCTTGTTTTTTATAATTTCCCAAATATGCCCCAATATCCATTAGGCTGCAAAGTCACCCAGACCTCCTGTGTGTGTTACTGTCGATTTAAATGTCGCCTGAGGCTTATTGAGTGGAAGCGTAGAATAACAGCTGTAGACTAACATGAGCATGCACCGTTCGTGGAAGGCCTTATAGCATGGCTGCTCAAAGGAGCTCGGAATGTTTCCCAGTGTGCACGGCGTCTGTTAGGTATGCACCATTGCCCGTAAGAGCCGAAGCCAAATTCTTGCTCTCTCTAATGGCTGCCATGTCTTCACATGCAATGAGATCATAATGGCTCCTCATCTCCTGATGGCTTTGGAAACTTTATGTATGCGAGAAAACAAAACAAAAAAGGGGGGGGTTAACTAAACTGATGAGGCTATCATTGTTATTACTTTGGACAAAACTAGTCGAGTGTCACTCATAATACCCATCAGCAATGTTATCAATAGAAAAACAATGTCTAGATAATAAAACAAGCTTGTCTGGTAGAATTTTTTTTCTCCTCTTCTCTCAAATGGAGCTTCATCTTCCTGTCATTAAAGATTCAATAATTCTCTCATAAGATCTTCCCACAGTCAATATTACAGTCAACCAGTTTATTACTCTAGGAGAGAAAAAAATCTCCGGTCCTTCACGGCCACTGTAGCACAAGTTCAGAATGTGTTGTTAATGCGAGACGCAAGCAAGTACGGGTGAAGGTCGTGAGCAGAAAGCAGCAGTCGTCCACTCATCTGGAAGCTCTCTCCGCTGCCAAGTGATGTGCAAAAGAGGCGGAGTGAAGCAGAGTCAAAATAAAAGCATTGGTGTCGATGTGCATGACAACGACGTAGCGGTTGACTTATTGTGACCCCCGTGAGAGTGACGCCATATTGTGCTGGCCCAGCACGATGACAGTTTAGCGAGGCCTCTGTGTGTACCTGTGCAATCCTGTCCCCAGATCCCCTTCCATGTATTCTTTAGTGCCAGAGCTGCACACTATCTATTATTAAAACAAAGTGATGGCGTGGGAAGAGGAGGCATTTTGAAAAGTAGTCAAATAATTGGACAATGCTGAACATTTCAAATCAAGGTAGCAGCCAGAGCAAAGTTTTACCTTTTCTCTTTCAAGAATTAAAGCGATATTTATTTGATTAATTTGATCATTATTATTTTAAAAACACATTGTGCCACTTGCTGTCAGTTGCCGATCCACCTTTACTTGCAAGACGTTTTCTAAAAACTTGAGTATGATGGATCTGAGAAGCAGCAAGTCACTGACAGTCCTTCACACCAAGCTGCACATATTCAGTACTTCAAGTCCCTCCATTTACAAAGCTGGCCATTGTTTACTGTGCTGCTGGAACAATGACAGTGAGCTATTCGTCATCATCACAGAAACTTAATGTGATAGATCAAAGGTGCTTATGTATGTGTGTGTGTGATAGTAAAAATGTGCCTGGTGACCTGTGCTGCTGCAAGTTGACATGCACTTTATCTGCCGGCCATCTGAGGCACACCTGAGTTGCCGATGCCTGACAACAGAGTAAATTCGTCTTTTGTGTCTGTGTAAGACGAGACTGCATGCCAAGTTTTGCTTGCATGCCTGGTTTGCAAAAAAAAAAAAAGATTAACTGTGGATGTGAATGGGGGAAAAAACACCATACAAAAACAAATTAGCCACTAAAACAAACACTTCACGCTTTGACAGAGAAACTGGCAGTAAATCAAAGAGGCACACAGCAGAACAAGGCATCAAAAGTGATTGATATTTCCAAGTACACAAATACAGCGTCAGCGCATGCGATCGAAATACTTTAATCCGGTGGCCAAAGGCCGTGCGGCGTTTGATTCGCGGTGGCTTTTCTCACAAACAAAGCACTAATTACATTATGAGTAGGCTGTTGCGTTAACAAAGCTGCCTTGCTCAAACGTTAAAAGCGGCATGGCACAGGCCATACAGTAATCCCTCGCTACTTCACGCTTCACCTATCGCGGCCTCACTCTATCGTGGATTACTACACCACCGATGGTGGGGCTTTGTCTGCCCATATGACACTAATGGGCATTGGGGACTTGTTGATCTGTGTCCTTGCAGTGGTTTGGCTTAGCAGTTCTAACAACATTTTATCTCAGCCTCCCGCACTTTATTCACTCCGTCTGCATCAACATATCAGCAGCACCTCAGATTTGCACTTCATTACACACATACTATCACGTTTCCGCTCCTCGATTGCCAACCGGAGTAAAACTGTTTGTCTGCTTGTCACTCCTGATCGGATCGTCCTGTTTGCCCGTCATAAAATTCTAAAAAGTCTTGCACGGATGCCCTCGCGCTGGGCAGTGGGGGCGCGACAGCTGGTCAGCATGGCATGAGCAGAGCGGAGTCATTGCACGTTTACATTTTAAAATGACGAGCCGGTCAGCGAGCTCGTGTCGTGCAGGCATCTCGTATCACAGCGGGTCAGGCACACGAGAATCAGGTGCTAGGCGTGCGTGTCAAAACAGACAAAACTGTGAGGACTGACGATTAGCAGTTCCGTATTGGCGACTCACGCCTATCGCGTGATGCCATAGGCCAGCAGGGCGAGAGCGGAAAGGACAAAGGAAAAATGCACCACCGTGCCGAAACAGTCAGGACAACGGCAGTGAGCGTAACCGCGCATGTAGAAAAAAAGCACTGTCGTCCAGGATTTGGGACAGCGGCCGGCAATGAGCATTACGTGCAGGGCGTGCCGCTGAGCAATGTGTGGATGCCCTCGCGCTGGGCTGCCGGGGTGTGTCAGCCGGTCACCACTACAAGAGCAAAGCGGAGCCATGACACATTTACACTTTAAAATGTTTAAAAAATACAATAAACTGTTTAAAAATAAAATTATAAAAAAGTCTTCTGCGGATGCGCTAGCGCTGGGCCGCGGGGGTGTGTCAGTCGGCCAGCACGCAAGAGCAGAGAGGATGCGTGACACTTTAAAATGTTTTAAAAAGTGTTTTTAATACAATAACGTATCTAAAAGTACAATAGTGTATAAAAATAAAATCATAAAAGTCTTGCGCGGATGCGCTCGCGCTGGGCCGCGGGGGCGCGTCAGCCAGCCAGCACGCAAGAGCAGAGAGGAGCCAGACACGTTTACACTTCAAAAAAGGTTCATAAAAGTCTTGTGTGTATATTGTAACAGGGATGGGGACTCGAGTCACTGTGACTTGGACTCGAGTCGACTCGAGTCGCTGTTTTGATGACTTGTGACTTGACATAAAAAAACATGAAAATAAAAAAACTTGAGACTCGACTTCGACTTGGAAGTTAAAGACTCGGGACTTTACTTGACTTGAGACACGATGACTTGAATGACTTCCGTGTTATTTAGTTTATGTTTTCAGTTTGAATATAAAATTAATAATACTTTTAAAAAAGTAATATCGATAACACGGTAGGAGCGCGGGCTGAGAATGGCGTTGTCATGATTGGATCGCTACCCTGTCAATCAATCAGTCGTGCCTTCTCTACATACCTAACATTTTTATTGGAGAATCACGGCCTTTTATATCAGACATGCACAAACATGTCAGCGGGAGCGGTACCTTCGGCTATCGTAATTACCTTATGACGGCAAAAGACGGACAGCACAGTGCAAGATATGCAACAGAAACATTTCAGACAGCCAGACGACTTGTCCGTTTGAAGTTTATAGAGCTCTGGTGTCTCCAGATGTTACAGATGAAACATAAAATGTTTCCAATGCTCTTTAATGTGTTTCTTCTTTCAGATTTTTTTCAGATTATTTTTTCATATTTGCAACTCAAATGTGTCAGACACTGTCGGCAGACGTTCATTTGTTTAGATTGAGCTGTCAATCATTGTAGGAGGTAATTTCTTTTTTGTTTGATCCCATGGTGTATTTTACTGAATATCAGTAATTACAGTGCAAATCCAAATTATTGTCATATTTTTTAAACAGGTTAGACACATTAGACAATGATGGTTACTTAAAGTTACTTATATCTTGTCTTTTCACATTACTAAGATCAGATTCTGCAGGTAAAATTGCAATAATAAGGTGACTTGACTTGGACTTGACTTGACCTATTTAAGGACTTGACTTGACCTATTTAAGGACTTGACTTGACTTGACTTGCCCAAGAAAAAAATGACTTGGGACTTACTTGAGACTTGAAGGTTAAGACTTGAGACTCACTTGAGACTTGCACATGTGTGACTTGGTCCCATCTCTGTATTGTAACAATATATTTACTCATATTATTTTCCTCATTTATTTAAACAAATAAGAATGTTTCTGCAGGTCAGTTTGACTTTAAAAAATTTACAAAAGTGTTTAAAAATACAGAAATAATTTTAAAAAAACAATAAACTGTATAAAACTACAATAAAGGTTCATAAAAGTCTTGTGTGGATGTTGTATATATTTATTCTTATTTGTTTTCTTTATTTCTCTATTTATTTCAATAAAGAATGTTTATGAAAATCAGTTTGACTTTAAAATGTTTACTAAAGTTTTTAAGACTACAAAAAACATTCAAAAGTACAAAGTACAGTGTTTAAAAATACAATAA